>NC_083727.1:21920757-22223787 GCF_028564815.1 Eubalaena glacialis
ATTAAGATAAGGACGTATTTTTTGGTCAAAAATTTTTACATTTCAATCTAAACAACTCATGGAACTACTTTGAGATGTATAACTTCCCTGATGTTTGGTGTTGTAGTTAGCCCATACTCAAACCAGGGTAATTAGCAGGAAAGCATTTGAAACAAAAAAGCCACATGGTTCCTTCAGGGACAGAGGGTAGGGGAGGAAGAATATAAAGAGCTGCTTCCTATTGGAGAGCCAGCCTGGATGGAAAAGCATTCATGCAGAAGAGCGATTGAACCCCTGGGCCTGAGCTCAGGGCACACAGACAGCTGGGCTGAAGGGGGACCAGGCCAGACGTCAACCCACAGCGGTGCTGATGTGGCTCGCCTTGTTGTGGACAGCCGCAGTGCTTTCTGAGAAGCCCCACAGTGCCTGCCATGCTCATAGTTTCCTTTTCCTAAGGGATTTATTATGCATAGCTTGCCATGCTGTATATCCCATGACTCTCCATTCCTGGTTGAAGCCACCTGGATGAAGAACCAGTGGTTGATCCAAAGCCAGCCTTCTGCAGGCAGTCTGTGACCCTCATGGTGACTTGCTTGTTGCGATATGTACTCAATGGAGGTGCATCATGTGGAATCCTGACTGCTGATTCTAGTCTTTCTTTTATTTATTTATTTGGCTGTGTTGGGTCTTCGTTGCTGCGCGCGGGCTTTCTTTAGTTGAGGCGAGCAGGGTCTACTCTTCGTTGCGGTGCGTGAACTTCTCATTGCGGTGGCTTCTCTTGTTGCGGAGCACGGGTTCTAGGTGCGTGGGCTTCAGTAGTTGTGGCTCGCAGGTCCTAGAGCTTAGGCTCAGTAGTTGTGCACAGGCTTAGTTGCCCTGCGGCATGTGGGATCTTCCCGGACCAGGGCTCGAACCCGTGTCCCCTGCATTGGCAGACGGATTCTTAACCACTGAGCCACCAGGGAAGCCCTCAGTCTTTCTTTTAGAGGCTTTAAATGCGAGACACACAGAGAGCATCAGCAAACAGTAGGGTGAGCTGAAGCAAGAGACACAAGAAGAAGGCAGAAAGCAGAAGCCATGAGATAGTAGAAGCTCTGCGTAAACAGAAGCTTTGATGTGGGAAGGTTGTCTGTAGCAGCAGCAGAAACCATAGCTGGTTATGGAATGAAGTCCAGAGGGAGGAACAGAGATGGAAGAGCTGAGCACTGAACTTGGGAGGCTATTAGAGTTGCTGTCGGGTTTCTAGAACTACTTTCAGATGAAAGGAGCTACTGTCCGGTCCTGGCCTTAACAATGACCTATGTTCGCTTCTCTGTGAGGCCTGGCTGCGAGGCTGCCCAGCTGGTGTTATGTCTTCCCTCACTTTACCGGGTACCCTCCTACTGCATCCACGTGTACTTCAGTGAAAGAACCTGAAACACAGCCTGCACATCCCACTGGTGTCAATAAATAGTTAATAACTGATTATTCTGCCAGTGTGAAACTGACTGTGCATGGAGGAAAGAGCTTCAAACCAACCCTTTGTCCCCAAAGAAGAAACATGAGTCAAGGGACATCCCCATGCCTGGAAGTGGCTTTAGGATTTTCTTCAGCTGTGGGCATTAACATCCAGTGTGAAAACACTTTAAAAACTGCAATGTATTTGTAAATGACAATTAAATTACTTTGTGGTACACTTGCCCTAATTTTAAAAATGTGCATACTATATAATTATGTGCTTAACTTTCACTTAATACTAACAGCCCCTCTGACAAACCAAAATTAAATGTAAGTGGGGGTTGGTTATTTCATTTCCTTTTAAAGAATGAACGTGCTCTAGATGCTGAAAATGAATATTAGATGATAGGTTGTTCTGTTTCATATATTTTGCAAATTTAAGTTTTTCAGTGGTGGCATCATTTCAGATCTATTACGCTCTTGACGTTTGCTGCACCTCAGAAGCTCTGTGGAACTTTGAGAATGTATGTCTTACCCTGGGAGATTCTGATTAATGAGGAATTCAACTAACTGATGGGAGCTGTAGGAAGGGGGGGTTGGGTTACACCTACTTTTTGCCTTGATTCAAGTTCAATCAACTGAACTCACATAACTTGACCCTTGGCTTGGTGTTGAGCGGGTCGTGTACATCAGCATGGCTGATCTGTGGGTGGGAGACGCTCGCCCCTTTGGTTTTCATCAGTGATCCCTCTCTGTTTGCAGTGTACTCAGAAAAGCTCTTCTCTGAGGGTGATGGGGTATGGCTCCCCTCCCACTACTCCCCTCAAAACCTTCCAGGCCTGACAAGCAACCGAGACAGGGTTTTAGGGTTTTACAAGCTTTAGCCTGGTATCTGTAATTACATCCTAAATTTCAGAGTACTAGAGACATCAAACTGTGCCTTCAAGAATATGTGAGGAAGCATGGTCTTCCATGTACCATTGTGATGCACTGTATGTAAACAGGCAGCTCTAGCCGTGCTTTCATGGAGACACTTACAGCTCGGGACTAAAATACCTTCCCTTGGCTTAAACTTACATGCATATATGGGTAGGTACTGGTAGCACATTTTTTTTTTCCTGTAGAAATAATACAGAATTATTAGTTTCATAGACAATATTATTTTCAGGGCTCATAAAAACTCCACTGACTCTTAATAGTCCTAAGACAGTCCCAGGAAACCACTAAGGAGCACTTGCCTTCAGAGCCAGGCACTGACGTTCATCACAGCGCGATGTGCCAGAGACAGAACCCAGGGAGGGTTGCTAGCAACTTCATCTGCGTTCAGGGGTACAAGAAGCCAAAGAAGAGTCTCTTAGACACTGGTCAGTGGGGTTCTTATGTTTTTGCAAGGAAAAGCCAGAGGAAAACAGAGAGACCAAGAACTTTTGAATCCGATCCACCCAAGTTCAAATCCAGATCCTACTATCTATCAGCAGTCTGATCTCCGTAGACTCAATGAACACAGCAGCAGGCAGCAAGGGGTAATGTTTACAGATCCAGGGGAAGACTGCCTAGATTTGAATCCTGGCTCTCCCACTTACAGCTAAGAGCTCTTAGGCCAGTTTTTTTTTTTTTTTTTTTTTTTTTTTAAGGCAATTTATTTATTTATTTAGGCCAGTTTTTTAACCTCTCTGCATTTCAGTTTCTTCCTCTATGAGACGGGAATATTCGTAATGAAGAATGAACCTACCCAAAGAGAGGTCTGGTCTTTGCTCTTAGCTACTAGGACTTGCTCTCTAGACCCTTGGAATATCCTGCCTGATGGGGAGTGTCTTTGTTTGCCTGGGAACTTTGGCCACCAGCCAATCTAAGAATGTGATTTTATGATGAGGGCTTTTGGCCGAGTGGTAGCAGTTCTGCCCCCAGGAAGGACTGGAGACTGAAGGTCAGCCATGCAGGCAGTATGGGATTGAGCCCCAGTAAAACTCTGGACACCAAAGGCTCAGGTGAGCTTCCCTGGCTGGCTGTACTCTGTGCACAGGGTCACACACCCTCACCAGGAGGAATTCACGCTGTTCAACTGAAGTTCCACATGTGGATCCATCCAGGACTCTGCACTGTGCCTATTCCCTTGGCTGATTTTATCTGTATCCTTTTCCTGTAATAAACATAAGCAGGAGCCTAGCAGCATTCAGTGAGTTCTGTGAGTCCTTCTAGTGGATTTGTGAACCTGAGGATGGTTTCAAGAACCCCTGAACTTGCAATGGGTGTCAGTAGCGAGGCTGGTCTTGTGTAATTTTGTAGTTGGCTCTCACTGTGGGCTGAACCTTTTGCATTCCCTCATATAGTTGTTGAGAGGATTACACAAGTCTTGACATGCAAAATATCTAGGACAATACATAGTATATAAATTGCTCAATAAATGTTGGCTATTATTTTATAAACTTTACACACACTTACAAATCATTCTTTAAATGAACACATACTATGTGCCTGTTTCTGTGTTGAATGACTCAAATGGATTGTCTCATTTATTTCCCACTAACTCTATGGGGAAACTGAATGAAACTTACAGGGGTTACCTAAGTTAAGTCAGTTAGTCAGCAGAAGCCAGCACTCAAACCCTAATCTTTGTGACTTGAACACAGACCTGTATTTTGTGAAAGCCTATGCTTCTAGCTGATAAGCTAGACTGCGGCATAAGATACCACTGTTGAGGGTATACACGGACTACATTGCTATGACTACAGATGATGTTTGCAAGCCCCCAAGCAAAGTGATCAATCAATGGGAGCCACAGCCATCAAGTTCCCAGTGTTTGTCCTTCCTGCATAGAAACACACAAATATTTCTGCAGGAAAAATCTGGAAGAAGAGCCCCACTTTTGAAACTGCTTCATTGGCTGATAGCAAAGAACAGCACCCTCATCTCAAGCTTGTTTATTTCTTTTCCAAGCAATTATCACTCTGTATGATTTTAGCTTTGGGAGGGGCAATCTTTTTTCTTGATTGGATTTTGTACTGCCATATGAAATGAATAAATATTTTAGTTTCTGAATTAGAGTGTATCAAATTCCATTATAGTATCAATAAAATGAAAGAAGCAGTAAATTTAGTGTAGAACCCTCAGGGGAAAAATCAAATCACCATGAAACTCTACACACTTAAAATCTCTGGAAGCTGTGTTTTTCTCCCACACCCTTTTTTTTTTTTTTTTTTTTACTACTTTTGTATAAATAGATGCCATTTCAGTACACTTTGCTGCTGCACATATCAAAATGCTGTCTAGAAAAAGAAGTGACAATAAATCCTGCAATTTCTCTCCTTTGATGGATCGAACTGATGACACACCCGCTATTTCACCTTTCCTTGGCAACTAGCACCCCAGCCCTTTCTCCTTCCCAGTCTTGTTCATTTCAACTTCCTTCCTTTTTCTTCAGTTTCTTACAAATTTGACTTTGTTTTTCATGCTTCCCAGAGTACATTCTGTACTTATGAAAACGTGCTATTAATAGCAATGTTACAAATTGGGATAATTCCTCAAATTGCATGCTGCCTGGTTGCCAGGGGACCCAATTTTTTATTAGGTTCACTTGGTTCATCTTTGGGGTGCCTACTCACCTTGAAAAGTATTAAAGGGCTCCTATAAACCCTGCATAGCCCTCCTATGATTTAACTGGCATGGTGTGGGAAAGGGCCAGTACACTTAATTGTCCCCAAATTCTCATTGAAGATAATTATTCAATCCTCTGTTTCATTCTGTTTATACAGATATTTGTTCAAAAAAAAAAAAAACAAAAAACCCAGACCTAGGATAATGGCAATACTTACCACTAAACTAGGTTTAATAATACCTTTCCCTCTACCCTGAATGGTTAGTGTGAGCTTCGAAAGATATCATGTACATCAGAGAAAGTGCTTTGCGAACTGTCCTATACAAATGTAAGAGATTATTATAATATTAACTTCTGTAATGAGGGCTGGCTAGTGTTTAATATTTTGATGAATAAACGCAAAAGCCTTGTTCATTAACTGGGCTTTGAGAGGTGTGACGCCCAACTAAAAATGATAATGGTTGCTGATTCTTAATGCTGCTAATTTAGTGATAACAATGTTACAGATTGTTTCTTCTTTCAAGGTTGAACTATTAGATTACTGGCTGAGCTTATTTCCTTTACAGAGTATTTATTTAAATATAATGACTGCTCAGAGAATGAACCTAAGTTCAAGTACTCTGGGTTGTCAGGAAAAGGCTTTAGGGGTAACAGATGCTATGAGCTTGTGAACCCAAACTGAATTTATGTATTTGTCCAAAAAAAGGAGAATTAACCTGTAAAATACCATAAAAGCACCTGAGTAGATGTCCAGAACTCTTCTAAGCTCTTCACATTTTCCCAGCTTGCACAGGTAGTGCATTTTCACAATTAAATTGATTCTCCAAGCTGGTACCCCCGCTATGTCCACAGTCTTTGGTTTGTGGACTTCGGGTTAAACTGTTGAGGGTGAAAGTCTTCTTTCCCCTGTATCTTCTGCTCCAAGCACATTGTACCTTCTTAGCAGTGACATTATGAGTACACACCCATGTGACGCATTTACTGTTACTGGAGGCTACTTAATGCGCTGTGAATTCACGGAGCCCTTGTAATAATTTTATGCCCCCAAGGGGTCCACATGCTGCAGAAGGGTAATTTTTCTATAAGAAAAATCCTCAACATCTTACCTGGCGATCAAGGAGAGATAGCTCTTGACCTTTGGCCTGCCCCTTGCCCCCAGAGCCTTGCCATTCCCCTACTCAGACCTGAGGCTGAGAAAGCACTGTCACAGATCAAGCTATTCAGAGCTCCCATGCCTATCCCATCTTGACTAAGAAGTGAGCTCTCTCCTCTTTCCAGTCTCATTCATGTTCATTTCCTCTGGGAAAAACTCCTTCAGGAATAGACAGTGACTTTTCCTTCTGTGTGGCCACACCACTGAATATATAATTCTATCATTTCATCTCAAAATATTGTCAGTCACTGCTGCTAGATCTGTTTCCCTCAAGAGTCTGTGAGCTGTTGGAGGTCAGGTGCTATGTTTTATTCATGTTTGCATCACCAGTGCTGACCGAGAAAGTAAACAGCTTTCAACTCATGTGCTAACTGTCACGGCACATGAGAGGATCTGCCTGGACACTGGGGTGAGGAGCATTTTGATGCCAAATCTTGGCTTGGCAGGGAAGAGTGCTGTGATTGATTAGCTATGTCTGCGCTGAGAGCAGGAGGGGAGAGTTAAGAGCTTTTCCATAGAGGTGTGAGCTTGATAATGTCTGTGGTGTGGACGGAGAATCCTTTCTGGCTCAAACTGAAACTGAATGGACATCTAGTCACAGATGAGTCTGGCAAGAACAGATTACAAATACTTGTTGTTTTTTCCCCTCCCTTAACCTCAACTCTCTCCAGAAAATCTCCATCTATTGAATCTTCCTTTCCCCCCACACCACAGGGGATTTCTCTTCCTATTTCACCCTCAGTGATAGTGAGGCAGTAGTCCAGAGCAATACTTCTGAACCATAGCTGGGTGGCAATATAGAATTATTTCTCTTCTTAAACAAGTTATAGAAAGTCTCCTTCCTCCACTGTCCTGTAGCAATACTATAACAATACCTATGTCACCAAATAAAATGTACAGGTTGATCTGGGATGACGTAACATCAGATATCTTGAAAGATGAGACTTCACCTGGTCAAAAGATTCCTGGCATTTTGGAATCTAGGATACTTTATCTGGTTATTTTTAACTGGGAGGTCATCCAAAGAGAGATAAGACTAGGGTACCAAGCAAGTATATAATTATGGGAAAGTACCTTGTCAATTCCAAGAATGCATGAGCTTCTTTCTTCCCTCCTTCCCTCCTTCCCTCCTTCCCTCCTCCCTCCCTCTCTCTCTCCCTCTCTTCCTTCCTTCCTTCCTCCCTTCCTTCCTTCCTTCTTTCCTTCCTTCCTTCCTTTTCTTCCCTCCCTCCCTTCCTCCCTCTCTCTCTCTCTCTCTTTGTTTCTTTCTTTCTTCCGAAATGCCTATCAATGCTATTTTCACAATTTCACTTAGCATTCCAAGAATATCACTCCGGATGACCCATCCTGGAATTATGTGGCTTTTATTACCTTCTTGAATTGCTTTAGATAAACCATGAATATCCTAGCTAGAATTCCAATTCTGCACTCAGTAAGGCTTTAGCATCTACATATGCAACTGCAAATGTTCCCACACAATCAACTGATTGTTTATCAACGACTGAAAAGAAGCTGGACCAAAGATTACTGTAAACGGAAGGGAATGAATTTATATAAGCCCCGTGGGGTAATGAAAACACCCTCTGGTCTAGTCTCAAGAACCAGCTCTATCTGCCAACAAACTCTATGTGGATCTAGGATGGAAATAACCTTGGCAGAACCCCAGACCTCCAGTGGGTCATCCATCCAGGGCATCAGATCAGCGTCAGGCTCAGTAACACTTCACCTTCCATAGACCACACACAACCTAGTGTAAGAGACAGACCCCCCCCCCGAAGTTTCAGTGAGGTTGTCGGGGGCACATAGTCTCAGCCATCATGTGGGATAGTCCTCTTGCAAGATGCCTAAGACATTGCCACTTCTAGGAAGTAGAAGTGTTCTGTTTCTAGTTAGTGGTGGGGGTGCTAGGTTTACCTTTCTTGGGCTTTTCCAATTGAAAACAAACTAATAACTGGTTTAGTTTTATCTGTGGGTGCCATAGTTCTGAGACTTCTTGGACACACAGTGACTGGGCACATAGATTTAGGATTCCCCTATCCCATTCCCCCATGGCATGGGAGTCACTAACTCTGACAGTATTGCTGAGTAGCAACGGCCTATGATTTGGAGTCAAGATAAAACTGGATAGAAATTCTGGCTCTGTCAATCAGTAGCTGTGAGATTATGAGCAAGTGATTGTACCTCTTTTTCCCTTTATTAACATTTTCATCTGAAAAATGGGGATAACTGTTTTTTTTTCATAGGATTGTAAAATTAAACAAAGTTACATACCTAAGCTGCCATATAATATTCAAAATAGCATAGCCATTTTATTATTGTTATTGCTACAGATGTATCACCATGTCCTTCGATGTGAGTTTGGTTACGATATACATGTGATTTTGATTCTGTTTTCTCATATTACATCCCAACCCTGCCACTCATACTGAAGTTTGTTTTCCCTTACGGTGACTAGAATCCCTTTTTTGTTATTTCTGAGATGTGGCTGCTTTCTCATGCCAGAAGCCTTGTTTCTTCTGGACTGAGGCTCAATTCTCCTCACACTGCTATCACTCCCACTCATTCTAAACCCTTCCCTCTACTTTCCTTCTTACCCCAGATGAGAAGATGCACTGACACGGATAAAAACCTGGCTGTGTGACTTTGAGATATTGCTTAAATGTTCTGTGCTTTAGTTTCCTCACCTATAAAATAGGGAGGGTAACAGAACTTACCTCATAAGACTGACACACAATAAGCACTGTGAAAATATTTGTTAAACAGAAATAAAAGGAAATAAAATAGAAAGTGGAAATTTTGATAGGAGGTGTAAGAGCAGGGCTGCATGGGAATAAACTCTCTCTGCCTGGCTCCTTTCTTTCTGTTTGTCTTTTAACAACCCATCCCAGAAGTGGGAAGATGGTGACAGTCAAATTTGAGTTTGGACCTGAGGAAAAAGTTGTCAAGCAAGTTTGGCTTGAGTCAGGGGTATAGGGTGAGGGGTAAAAGGGCACCACATAACCCTAATGTGGCTCAGTCTCATTCACGAGGGCTGGGCTTCACGGGGGATTTGCACTAATTCTGGGCTAAAACAGGGTTTCTGAGTACGCCCAGGGCCTGTCTCTTTCAGCAGCTCTCTTGACCCTGCTAAAAGTGACTTTAACATTTACCTGTGCCCAGCACAGGATCAACTGCAGAGGTTGTGGGGTTCTGTTTTTGTTTTTTTCAGATCATTTTTCTCATGCCCTGTTAGGATGGATAGAAGTTCTCCAGGCGGCCTTGCAAACATCAGGTCAATCAATGTTTGTGTAGGAAAATCTAGAGAGATCTGAGGAACATTGCCAGCAAAGGGCAAACAGAAATGTATAATATTTCCGCCTGAGGAATAACTAGCTCCTCATGGAAGTCCTTTCAATCAGACAGAGTGTGGTCTGTGGACCAATGCTGGCTGTTGGTACAGCTCCATGGAGAGATAAGTACAGGAACTGAGAATAAGCACCAAAAAAAGTGCCACACTAGGGAGAAAGGCTTGTTCTCCTATGGTTTCCTTTCCGCTCTGGACACCATTATAAGAAAAGAATTCTGGAAACAATAGGAATCATCCTGTAACCACGAGGCATGAACTTTGACGATGAAAGGCCAACACAGTAAGGGTGGCAGATCAGAAACTTAGAAGGAAACGAGGTCCTTGGTGGCATCAATGAGCAACTGAAATAACACCAGAAACACTTACCCTTTGACTTCTTTTATGTGAGAAAATAAATTCCTAATTTTTCAAGTCATTGGTCATGTTTTCTGTTACTTGAAGCCAAAAGCTTTCTGATTAATTCACTTCTTGAAGTTTTTCCCTGCTTCTCTCATGAACCTAGACTTTCCTCTTTTCTCTTTCCCCACAGTTCTAAACCCTAGCCTTCCTGCGAACCTAAGTTCGGTTAGAGTAGAGATGATTTTCCTAGAGTAGATGAAGAAACCAAAGGAGGGAGAAGTTCAATGATTTGGACAGAACATACATCATAAATGCTGGCGCTGGCACCCAGTTCTTCTGATTCCTAATCCTGGAATTGCAGTTCCCTGAGAGTCCCGATGTACTGGAAATCTTAACTCTGAGAGTCACACAGTTGAGGGATCGTATCGTTTTTGACTTTATAGACCCGGTCTCTAGCACAGTGAGTGTACAATGTTCCTTACAAAAGTTTGTTAAATAAATAAATGTAGTCCCAACTGTGTTATAAGCTCCATGAGATAAGACTTCTTCATAATTGTGTCCTCAGGGCCCAGTACGGTGCATGGCACACAGTGGATTCTCAATAAATATTGATATTTGTTGGGTGGATGAATGAACGGGAATTGCTAACGGATGTGATGCTGTATTTAAGGAGTGCGGGATTAATTAGTCAAAGGCACTAATTCAAATTCAAAGCATTGGAGAATTAATATCAAGAGGGGGGCAGTACACACAAAAAGTTAAGCTCTTGCACTTAGGAGCCAGGTGGTGAAGTTTAGGTTTGGGTATCATCACTAACTAGCAGAACAGTCATGGGTAAGTTACTTCACCTGTCTGAGACCCAATTTCCTTACATGCAAAAACAGCAATAGGAACAGTACCTCTTTCATGTTTTTTTTCTGAGGATAAAATGGAATCGTGTGAACATAAAAGATGTAGCGCAGTGCCTGGTATGCAGAAAAAATGAATATATATTCACTATTATTGTTGTCTATGCTTTTGGTGCAAATAAAATTTCTTAAAGAGGTATGAGAAAAGAATGTGGTTTAGAACAGACAAAGCAGTGGCATTTGGGTTGACAATGAAAATGGGTTTTAATGGGGGGTGCATTTCTGGTGCAGGTAGCTCATTTTACTTACAGTTTGAAGAGGGGAAAAAGCTAAGCAGATGGCCTGGTGACACAAAGGACTGCAGCCTACTGTTTCTAGAGCTTGTAAAAATGGAACCCCACGCTGCCAGCTTGGCCGAACTTCAAACGAGTCCCACGAAAAGCGTAACTTGCTCAAGAGGGGCCAGGAACTTGGTGTGAAGCTCTCGAAAGTGCAAAGAACATTATCATTACATTCATGGCAGCTTGACCCAGCGCTGGGGTCTGGCCTGAGACCGGATGGGAAGCTGGTGTCAGAAAACTGCAGTCAGACAGCGCACTCCATGGAGGGACTCCAGGGACGGAAGCATTTGAAACCCCCGACTCCAGAATAACGACAAATTGCCAACAGATGGCGTGAGTCACGGAAGCGGAGTCTGAGTGAAGCATCTGCAAACTCACGGCCAAGGTCCTGCCCTGCTGGGCTGAGCGGGCAGTCGCAGGTCCCAGCCCAGATGGCCACGGAGGTCACCAGGAGAGACACCAGCCGTAACACGCTCCACTCCCGAGAGCTGGCACAGCCTGTAAAGCCCACAGAGGCTTCCCAGGATCAAACAAACCAAAATATCCTGGCCAGGTAAAACTTCACACCTCTTTTTGGGCTTACTGGTTCAAGAAAATAAAAATATATCAGGGGAGAAGGGAGGAAGATGGAGAGTCTGGGGGAGGCATTTAGCAGAAAAACTCTCCTGTTCTTCATTCCAGGAACGTATCTGAGACACTTACTTTCTCACACACAGGTTTAGCTTCAAATCAGAAACGTCCTGTAGATACGTATATTTCCCACATATTTTTCCTGCAATTATTTTATAAAATATAGCCACGTGCCAAGCCATGTGCAAAAGTATCGAAATAAATTGTAGATTTTCTTCTTCTTCCAACAATATAGAAACACATAACATGTGCCCTGATGCAGAAATGCAACGATGAAAAGAAAATACTAAACACTATTAAAACAAAATCTTGCATGGAATAAAGTCCTCAGGGCATTCCATCTGAAGACAAAGCCTGTCTTCCGGAGTTCCCCCTTCCACACATTCTACTCCCTTACCTTGTCTGTGACCATTCCTTAACCCACTTCTGCTACTAGAATTTCAGCACCTCTAAGGTCAGCATCATATATTGGTCATTTTTAAATCCCTGACACCACCTACCTTTTAGTGGGCCCTCAATTAATGACTGATGAGTGAATGGATAAACGCATGCATACAGGGCCATGGAGTAATCATTAATTTTTTTCCCCAGGAAGGGCAGTGCATCTGAGCTCAGCATGGAATAATCCCTTTGTTGTGTTGTCAGCCAATCTGATTGAAGTTCATTTCATCCTCATCCCCCAATTAGTTTTCGCTGATGTTATGAATCATAGAATATTCACCCCCAGGTGTGAAAGGCCACTTTCTAAATTCAAGGTCCAAGTATTTCTGTTCCACCCTGTTATCAATGGTGTTGGTTTAGGCTCTAGAGTCTAATCGGGATCCATTCTTCCCTGATAAAAGGATCCTAATCAGGATCTGTCTGAGGAATCCTCACTCACCCCCATCCAAAAAGAGCATGTGAAACATCTACCTTAAGAGAAAAGAAGATCCTGCAAGGTGACACTGGTTGGATGAATTCTTTTTTTCCCTTCCTACTATGTTTCTCCAGCAATTAACTTTATTATTTTTTTTCCCCCATACAAAGACAAAACCTCCAGGTCAGCACTCAGTCAATTTTTCTTCTCTTTTGAGACAAAATTCCTGAAAGGTATCAGATGCTCCCAACCAAGTGGGAAAATCTCAAGGATTTTCTCTTTTCTTTGGGAAACCCCCTTAGGATACTTATCTGATTATCACTAATCACTCTAATCTACCTTTGAAAGAAGACAATTGACAAAGAACAAGAATAGACCACATGCAGTCTTCCAGAGCATAATTACTTTTTCTTCTTTTATGACTGAGGACAATGTATGAAGAGATCATAAAAAGAAAGCTTTTACGTTTAAAAAGGCTAGTTGCCTAGTGTTTTATTTAACAGTGGGAAAAACTGTCAAAGCCCAGGTTTTCCTCTCCTCCCTGTGACGTTATCCACACCCACTAACCACCCCCCCCCCACCCCGGCCACCCTAGTCCCACAAGGTTGGGCGGGGGTACGTTTTAGGAGGGCTTTGTTGTTTTCAGAACATCGCCCCTGCTGCTCGAGCACCATGGACAGATGCCAGGCAGGCACTGGGGCTGGCTTCCCAGAAGCATCTAACTCAAAATGCAGATACTTCTTTTTTTTTTTTTAAAGAAAGGAAGAAAGAAAGCCTTTTCTAATGATTTACTAACTCAGTAAACCGTGGACATGATAGAGACAGAACAGCAATTATTCACAACTGGCCCAGCAAAGCTGAGGCGATTTCCCAAGTACCTAAACAGGGTTCATTCCCCCCTTCCTCTTTATTATCTCATCAAACTACCAATCATTCCTGAATTTCCTGGTCTTTCATTTGAGCGAAATAAATCAATCAACCATGGGCATGTAATCCAAGGACTTGATTTTGAAATTTAAGAAATTGTAGATTTTAAAATTTAGGTTGAAAATATAAGATTTGAGAAATGGCTGCAGTGTCGGGTAGAGCCACCGCTATGGTCCAAACCCTAAGGTGACATCAGAAGCACCTCAGGCTTCAGCCACTTTCACATGCTTTTGTCACATTCTGGGCTTCAGGGACAGGCAGGTTGGCTAGTGCTTAAAGTGGGGGGGATGTGAGACTCATGGACAGCACCCCCATCAGTGAGGACAATACCTCGCTTTGCTCCTGGCTTCTGTTCTTGCCAGCTGCTCCGTATACATTTTAGTTATTATCATTTGGCTCAGGGCACTAGCATAGGCTGGGGAGCTTCCAGAGCATCAGAAAGAGGGGGCGTGGCCAGCATATCATTTTGAAACAATACCATTTTACGTTTCTGTGTTCATTTGCTCTACGTTTCACACGTAAAAATGTACTGATACGCTGTTTTTAGATTAGAAACCAATGGAGTTGAAATGGAGCTGTGGAACAAAATGGCGGAAGGGCAGATGGGAAGAAAAAGAAAGCACCCTGTAAGGTAGGCAATCCTTTAGAAAAAAAAAAAAAGAATCCAGAAAGCTTGTATTCTGCAGCAAAGGGAAAAGCAAAGCAAGGAACCAAATTATAAGCAGGTTATGGTGATAAAATAAGTAACCTATTTAAGACATTTGCCTTTTTAGAGAAGATGCCTAGAAAACAATCAATTTTTACCCCAAAAAGGAAAGCTATATTATAGAATTTAGGGGTTGGAACATCTTGGAAAAGAAAGTATTTGGAAGGTGATGGTGAGATAGTTCCTTCAATGCATACACCTTGCCTTAAGGACAGGTGGCCTGCACGCACGTGTTTAGTAACGGCACAATGCCTGAACAAAGAGCTTTGGTGGAGGGCAGGGTCTGTCTATGAATTCACCAGGAACTGCTTAGCCTCAGCCCAATATTTTCTCTCTTACAACCTGATAGTCTCAGTTCTTCTTCCACCTTACCCTAAAAATTCTCATAAAGGTCCAGAAAAATGATAAAAACTCATAAAACACTGGAAATTGAGAACAGCTGTCTACTAGTTGCTAGAGTTTATATGAAAGTTTCATTAAACGCAGAGAAACGCAACAGACTGAGAAACACCACCAGTGTTCTTTGCACTGTGCCTCCCCAATCAACCTTTCCCACAGTTGCCAGCATAATCTTTCAAAACCTTAAATTTGAACTACATAAAACCTGTCCAAGGCAGCAAAGGCTCCTGAACGTCCGCATGATTAAACTGAGACTCTCCTGACTTGGCATCTAAGGCCTTTGTGGTCTGGTGTCTGACTACCTCTTCCTTTCATCCCCCACCGTCCACACACAGGTTGTGCAAAAGGCATATCAAGGAACTCACAGTTTATTTAATATTCCAGACCTTTCCTCTACCATCTATGCGTGTGCTGCCAAAGATAGCAGCCAATAGCCATACATGGCTGTTGAGCACTTGGAATGTGATTAGTTAAAATTGACCTGTGCTTTACGTGTAAGATACACACCAGATTTCGAAGACCTAGTATGAAATAAAGAATGCAAAATATCTCATCAATAGTTTAAAAATATTGGTTATCTGCTGAATGATAATACTTAAGATTTGTTGAATTAAATAAAATATATGATTACAATTGATTTCACTTGCTTTTTTGTACTTTTGTTTAATCTGGTTCGTATTTGTGGCTTGCATGATGTTTCTGCTAGGCAATGCTGGTCTACAGCTATGCCCACATTCCCTTTTTCACTTCGTCCACCAAGATGCAACTCCTCACCCTGTAAGACTCAGCTTCAGCGTCACCTCTCCTGGGAAGCTTGCCTAGCTGAATTAATGCTCCTCATCATAATCTGTATTATAAAAAACATTAACATGATACCTGACATTGCAAGCACCTCTTTAAGGTGTTGTTCTCCTCCACTAGATTGACTCTTTGAAGATAAAAACCCTTTCTCCAATATTTCTGCATGAGGCCCTGCCATTCCATGAATACTCACTTATTAAATAAATGCCATTTCAAACTTGAGCATTCATGGTATTCATTCATTTACTCCTTAACACACATTCAATGGGCACTTGCTATGCACTATGAGAGACACAAAGATGAAATATTATAGTCCCTTATATTTGTATAATTTATTATGGTTTACAAAGTACTATTATGTCCAGTAACTTTCTTCCAAAAAAAAAAACCTCTGCTGGGTGTAGGCCATTTTATTTGTATTCCTCTTTTAGATGAGGAAACTAAGGCCCAAAGAGTTTAAATGACTTTCCCAAGGTCATGCGACACTAGAACCCAAGAATGGGAGTTTATTGCATATTTAAGGAGCAACAAATAGTTCTGAGTGGCTGAAATGATGGGTGGCAAGATAGAAAGCTGGAGACACTTTAAGGAGTTGAATTTTCTCAATGTTCCTCTACTTTTAGTCATCTTTTAGTCATCTTTAGTTCCATCTACTTTTACCATCTTTATGAACTCTGCCACACCTGTGAACAACCTGGACTACTATTTTCTTAGTACTTTTAAAATGGATTCTATAATATATTGACTGATTTACTTTACTTTTCATGTTAAGCAGTAATAACAATGGTTTGATATATACATACTATTATTAAAATACAATAATATGATAGTATACTATTCTTATTAATGTACAATATATTCTTAATATATAATAATTTCTATGTAATATATACTATAGTTTTACTCTAATATATGTAAAATTAATTAAACAAGGAAGCCATTAGAGGAGGAGGTTCTAATGCCAAAACCTAAGCCTGTAAATGCCTCAAGGTTAAGTAATCAACACCTAAGAACAACAGATCACAAAGCCAACTAGGCTTTCCCAAATAAGGCAACTGCTTAAGATACAGCCCATCAAATAATTCCCTGCTTTGTTTCCATGTCTTCTCTATAAAAGTCTTGCCCCAGCTCCCATCTGTGTGGTGCTTCTAACCACTTCTGGTTTGGCACTGCCCGATTCAAATTGATTTTTTGCTCAAATAAACTCTTTTTGATATGCCTCAGTTTAGCTTTAAACATATATACTTATATTTTTCCTAATAAATAGTAAAATAGATATGTAAGTAGTAAAAACATTCACCAGTATGTCCCTAAAATAATTTCACACATCATTAGGAATATCCATACCATCTGCTGGGAAACTGCTGTGGACATCAGGGATCCTTTAAAGGATTTTAAACCTGGAAGTGACATAATCAGGTTGACCCTGTAGACTTCTAGAAGCCAATCTCCTAATCTGAGGGTGAAAAGAAGGAAGGACGTTGGGATGGGAACTCTAGCAAATAGTAAGTTAAGAGAAGTTATGTGAGCTTGGAACCACATTTTAAATTACCTTTAAATAAAATAAACACTAAGATCATGAAATGTCATGTAGAGTCTGATTTAATGTCAGTTTCTACCTCTGAATGAGACCTTGTAAATGGGGCACGCTGCATATGAAATAGTACTACAAAATCCAGCAAAGTTCTTCCATGACTATAGTCAAAAATCATTTTTCTGGGAGTCCAAATACCAGAAGCAACCAAACAATGAAATTATTATAAAAGGATTAAGAAAAAAAATTAAATGGTATCGGCCTGATCATTTTCTGCGGAGGATGGTTTGCAAAGATGGTGTTATCTGATGAAATAAGAGTGACCAGTTGGCCAGGCCATGGTTGCCCAGCCCATGTGAGACACACAATCAGTGACGTCATAGCAGTCTCCCCGTACGGCAGGAGTTGTAGCATCCACTATGTGTTCTAGTGGATTTTTTTTTTTTAAATAAATTTATTTATTTATTTATTTATTTATTTTTGGCTGTGTTGGGTCTTCGTTTCTGTGCGAGGGCTTTCTCTAGTTGCGGCGAGCGGGGTCCACGCTTCATCGCGGTGCGGGGGCCTCTCACTATCGCGGCCTCTTTTGTTGCGGAGCACAGGCTCCAGACGCGCAGGCTCAGTAATTGTGGCTCACGGGCCCAGTTGCTCCGCGGCATGTGGGATCTTCCCAGACCAGGGCTCGAACCCGTGTCCCCCGCATTGGCAGGCGGACTCTCAACCACTGCACCACCAGGGAAGCCCTGTTGTAGTGGATTTTAAGGCATTAACTTGCAAATGTGAAATGTATATTACATGATGCAATGTCTTTTTTCCAACTGCCAACAAGCACCACCTATCTGTTTGGGATAGAACCCCAGAGAAGGTGGAAGAGAACCGGCACTAGGTTGTGGGAATGCTTTGTTGGGATTCCCGACTTGGGAAATATTAGCTGTGGAATGCTTCTTTCACAGAAAGGGACACCAAGGGGCTAGGCAAGTGGAGCTCAATTACACCTTAAGCTGGTGCCAGTGACGGAGCTAGACGTTGAGTCTCTTCAGACTTACTCCGTTTTGGAGGCAAAGGTCTTCAAATGTGAGTAGTAAGTACAAATAGTTTTTAAGTACTTTGTTCAAACTGCAGGAAATAGAGCTGCATTCTTCACGGTGCCTCACCGCCAAGTCCAAGGGCATTCCTGGAGTCAGGCCTTCCCTCCGCAGGAGGCACAGGGCCCACGTAGGGGCCTTCAGCTTCCTCTGGCTGGAAAGATCACAGTTCCTCCCATCTGGGTTTCTACCATGGTGTTGGTGTGATCCAACAGCAAAAAAAATCTCGGCCAAGCATCCTTCAAAATAATGTCTCATGAGGCCACAAAAGCAACTTTTGACTTCCTGGGAATAAGAATTGAACTCTTAAATTGAGAATGAGTTGGTGTTTTACACTTGAAACGGAAAGAACACATTTTTAAAAAGCTAGCTCTACATCTACACAAAGAGGCAGATGAAAGTTACCTTTGTTTTCCCTGCTCCCCAGACCACACCCATCAGTTTGGTGACAATCATTGCTTTATTTGTTTTGAGCTTCCAACAGTCCCCCGAGTCCAGAGCCCTTAGAGTCTCTCTCATTTGTGTAAGGAAAGGAGGTTCATATCCCCATAACGGCTGCCCAGATTCTCTTTCCTGCTCCTCAGCTATTCTCTCCTTCTTGTTGGCCTATGGCTCTTTGATGCTTCCGTCTTTCTACATACTCTGCTGGTTCGGGTGCCAGCAAGGTCCCACACCCACCATGCATTAGACATTGTCATAGTGCCTGCCACACACAAACAGTCCCCGCCCAGGGCCACCATCTTATCCAGCCCCGGTTGGAGGGACAGACCCACGTAGCCACATTTTGCACCACTAAACCCCACACACACCCTGGCCTCAACTGATTGGATCAAGGGTGACCACTTCATTCCAGAATAGTCTGCTCTGTAAATAGGCCTAGTGCAAAAAGTCAAGATATAGCCCATTAGATTCTCTCTTGAGGGCCTACAGTGGTTATATTAGGTGACGGGGAAAAGTAAACAATGAGAAAACCAAAAAGGGGAGAGAGAAGGTTTTCAGAGCTCATTCCAAGGAGTCACTGGAGGTCTGTGGATGTAACACAAGGGCCGGACGTAAGGGTGAGGGGAGGTCCACAGGGAGGAGCCAAGCCCACACCCACTTTATTCAGACTATTTCCACTTTTACCAGTTTTAAGTATACGATGTTGCTTGAAGAAAGGTTTTTACTGCTTAAAAGTGTTTGAAAATCATAAAAAAGAGAAAAAAATAGAACCAAAGAAGCTTAAGGAAGCTAGATAATAGCTATCTAACAGGTGAAGGAGGAGGCAGTGGCCCTGGGAGAATGGCCATTAATGCAGACCACTGATTCAAGAGCCATGCACTTCTGTTCCTCTGGGGCCCCAGCTCTTCCTGACTGCCCCGGGCCCGGCGTAGAGTAAATGGCCACACCCCGCACCCCACTTCCTCCCCCCATCCAATCACTTAAGGCAGCTGAGTGAGTGGTCCTGCATCTGAGGAACCTGTTAAAGGAACCCCAAACTACCCAAAAGATTTTAACCGAGAGATCACAGCTCTTTTGGCGTATAATGGAAGGACTTGACCTCTGCATCATCATACAGGTATTTTAGGCCCTAAGAGTTGGTCTATTTTTTGCCTTTTTTTTTTTTTCCAGGCTCATAATCTCTTAGGTCAAAGAATTTAGAAATGTTCAGATCCCAGATTGGAGGACACTTGTAGGATACCTCTCAGTGTTGCTTTCTAAAGCCCTCCTCCTGATGCCAGTTGAGTTGGATGGGGGTGAAGGAAGGGCCCAGGGCAGAGGCATTGGCATTGCTGTGATGGCTCCTTTCCACTAGACACCGTGCTCCGTGTGGCAGGGCAGTGCCTGGCTTCCCTCTGTATCCCAGCACTTAGCCCAGTACCTGGTGTACGGCAGGCACTGAATAAGCACTTATTGACAGGCTGACTGACTGACGGACTGACTCCAGGTAAGATTCTTGCTTTCTGGGATAACCCTCCTACCTCTGAGAAGTCTATTATCTTTGTTCAAGAGTCTTAATTCAATGACAGAAATTCAGACAGTTAATTATTTTTCCATAGGGCATTAGGTTATCTTTGGAAATAGGATGCTTGGTGGCCTGTCCTGACATCCCAGAGTTTCCTTAGACAGAATGTGAATTAACTGCCCCTCTGTAATTCCATTAATTTTTTAATGGTTACCTAAGTTAAGTAGTTTCTCTATAATTTTCATAAAAGTATAAAAATTCTGAGGCCTAAGCATTTCAAATTCAATGAAAGTTAACTGCCTGTATTTTCATTTCTGAAAGCTCATGCTGAGATAAAAGTCTTGGGTAAAAATATTCACAGCAGTTTGCAGAATTATTTGAGCAATTATTGAATCCAAAAAAATGATCTCGAATTAAAAAGTTAATGGAGAAGGGGATCTAGAACTGTCATTTTAAGGTAAGCTTGTACAGGTGTGACTTTTTTTCACTACACCAGAGCACTTTTGTAAGTCAAACAAGTGGATAAATATCAAAATAGAAGAATTCAGAAAATTATGACTGAGTTCCTCTGTTACCACCATTCCAAATGATCTCTTTTCAGACAAGGCACTTTCTCTTAAAGAGATTTTGAGTAAAAATTTAAAAAAAATGTTTTGACAAAACCTATTGTTTCCATTCTTTTAACTGCAGATACTCATAAAAAAGTCTGTATATTTTTATTGACTATAAAACAGTTACATAAACAAGTATGCCAAAAGAGATAGTAATGCCACCTCACCTTAGAATATATATAAATTTGCTTCTCAAATTGGGACAGAACAAGGAAAAAGCTAGACAAAATTGTCCCAGACATTCTGGAGTTTGGAGAGAGGAAGCCAAAGAGATTGATTTTAAGTATTTTACAATGTCCAAGTTGTAAGCAGATACCTGGCTTTCACAATATGCATGTGTAAAATTTGCTTCTTTTGCCAAATTTTTTTAAAAAAAAATATCAAATAATCTCCTTTTGGGCAAATCAGGCTAAAAGAATCAACGTGAAGCGTCAAGAGAAAGTTATGTGTAGTTTTAGAATCTTTACTGTTACAGACTTGATGGCTTTAATCTCCCAGTTCTTAAAAAAAGCAAAGTCAATGGGAATCTTTGCCATATAGTTTAAGGAACTTTTGGCTAACTGAGGAGGCAATGGCAGTATTTAGTTATTGGCAGAGCAAAAGTGACTTTCATTCAGTCATTTATTCATTCAAGCAGCATTTACCGAGTTCCTCTTATGTGCAGATCATCTAAGGCAAAGAGGCCTGAGCCAGATGTATTTGCTGCCTCCCCTCCCCACCCCCTACTGTGGTATGCCTAAAACATAAACCTGATGAACTTCAATATAAAACAGAGAGCATCCAGGGCTCTAGGATAGGAATGTGACATGTTTAGAATTTAGGGGGTAAAGGGAGAGCTTCTCACTGGGCAGCCTGGAGAAGGCTTTTCGTAAGAGGTCACCTTCAGCATGAAAGACAAAGTGGATTTCAACAGTGGGGACAAAAACGAAGGATGTACAGTCAGGGAGGAGCACAGAAGCAAAGGCACAAGGGAAGACAGGACAGTTGGGGAAGTGGTCAGGTTTGCCGAGAACCTGGTATAGATAAAGGACACTGCTTGAAATGAAGTCTGAACAAATAGATTGGACCCCAAACAGGGAGGCTCTTAAATGCCATGCTGGGGAGTTTTACCTCTATTAAGTGGGCAATGGAAAGTCATTAAAGGGTCTTGAGGCAGAGAATGGTTTAAGAGAGGTGGTTCCAGAAGATTAATCTGGCAACAGTGCATAGAATACAACAGAGGGGAGAAATACCAATCAAGACAGCATTACTATCCTCCCAGTGACAGGGACTGAGGATAGCTTTGGGGGCAGGAGGAAGGAAAATTAAAGGCCGATCCAGAAAACACTGAAGGCAGACATCGGGATGGTGGGAAGGAAAGGTGAGGGAACTGGTATTTATTGAGGACATACTACATGTTACTCTAACACATCACAATACATGACACAGGATGAACATACATCCTGCTTTTCTTGGCACAGTCTGAGTTTATGCCTTGGTTTCTTTTTCTTTCTTTTTTTCTTTCTCTCCCTTCCTTCCTCCCTTCCTTCCTTTCTTTTCTCCCCTCCCTCCCTTCCTTCCTTAAGGTGCTGGGAGGATACTGAAGCAGTTGGAGATATTGGCTGGAATTTGGGAGCAAAATCACACTCTAGTTACAGATTTGTGAGCCTTCCAAATCAACAGATGCAGGACCCTGGGACTGAATGACATCGCCAAGCATGAGACTGCAGGACAAAGGTCACAGCTCAGATGCCTGCAGCGGCCAGGCAAGTAACACACGTGAGTGAGGTAGCAGTGGAAGAGGGAGGTGTTTGTGAGGATTATCCTAATTTCTCCCAGAAAGTATTTGCAATTTTATCGAAACAATACAGTCATTAAAACAGTAGTCTATTTCTTAATTAAAGCGGGCAGCTACAGCAATTTCCAGTAATTTAATTAAAAAGAAATCACAATTTATTTACAGAAATAGTAATTTGTTAATGATAAGACTTACTTAATAGAAAAGAAAATGATAAACTGTAGTCATTCAATTTTTGTCCACATTTTTATCTTAGGAGAGGCCTCAAATGAGAGGTTTTTAAAAGCGCAATTAGTGCTTATCAAAATCACTAGCTACATGCAAGTATGTGAAAACAAGTTGCTGTGCCTCTTTACCGTCCTAAATAACAGCCAAGCAAAACTCAGACACTATTGTCATGAACCTGTAAGTGGGACTGGGGAGAGGGTAGAGGAAGATGGGGAGAGGAGAGGGGTGGAGGTAAAGAGTGGAGAGCATTTCAAAAGGCAATACGCCCAGGTTTCCAATTTACATACCAGTTCATTTATATTAGAAAAATTTATTAATGAGAACTTAAGTTACTAGTCTCGTCATTGCTTCATACTTTTAATTCAAAGCTAATAAGCACTGTAGCTCCCATGGGCCTCACCAGTGGTTCTCAGACTCTTCCTAGCATGAGATTTCCCTGGAATTGTTTACTGGGAGGATTCATTACCACACAGACTGCGGGGCCACATCTGACTTTCTGATTCAGTAGCTCTGGGATGGGTTGTGACAGTTTGCATCTTTAACCAGTTCCCAGGTGATGCCGATGCTGCTGGTCCGGGGACCACACTTTGAGAACCTCTGGTCTACACACCAGTGAATACGCTAGACAGGGACTGGCTGGCTTCTGTCCTTTTCAGAATTACCGTGGAGCACAAACACGCACTCAGGCTCTGTTTCTCATGGCACTCTGGAAAATGATTCAACGACACAGCTTCAAACAGAGGTCCAACTTTTTGCCTCATTGTCTGTGTTCTGAATCCAACCTAGTTTAATATTTTGGAAAATGTTACCCTTTTCTGTACCGAGCAAAGTAAATATTTTGTCAGTTGTTAAGGATGAGCTGCAGAGTAAGACCTAAAGATGTATCCAAATTCAGCAGGAAGGCTTGGAGCTGCTTTGGAACTTTTTCCAGATTGTGATTTGTAATGTATTTCAGAAGCCAGCAGAAATACCAACCACTCAATCTATTAAGAAAAGGCTGAATGAACCTTTTCACAGCAGATTTTTTTTTTTCCACACCAACTCTCATTATGCCTGGCAAAGAAAGGAGAAAGGAGAGACAAAATGCTTTTCTGTCCATAGGATTTCATCTGAGTATTGTTCTCATATAAAGAACTTAGTAGCAGAGTTTTAGAATTGGAAGAAATTTTTAACAATTCCTTTTTGACAGCTGAAATAACTAAGGCCCAAGAAAGGTAAATGTCATTTGCCTGAGGACCAGACAGTGGCAGAGCTGGAGTTGGAATTAAACTCAAAGGCTCTTGATTCCTGGGCCAGCACTTCTCTTACTATAACATACCACCTCCATGCAGTAGAATTATAAGAAACTGATTTAAAAAGCAAATAAAAACAATACTACCAATAATGCATTTTACACTGCACTTTCACTGACAACTCCTAAACCAGTTGGTTACTGACGGCTTCACCTACTAGTGAGAGGGCTGGGGGAGCAGAGAGAAGGCATCCTGGAGGGTGCTCTTCTCACCTTCCTTCCTAAGAATTTCCAGAAGCATCCTCCAGTGTGGTGCTTTGGGTCTTTAACATGGTGTATGGACTAAGATGAAATACAGCCCTCAATACGGTAAAATTCACATTTTGACAAAGAAATATGTGGGGGAGGATTTATAGAGGTCAAGGGATCTTACAGATCATCGGGGTCATACATCTCATGTATAGATGAGGAAATCAAAGCTCTCAGGAGTCAAGGAAATTGCTTGGGTGCTCAGTCTATTTAATGGCACAGCTCATGCCTGACTCCTGATCTCTTGCCCTGTTGCATGTTGCTATTTCTACCTTATTAACCTGTCTACTGTAGTATGGTGTGTTGATTTTTTTTTTCTTTTGGCTACGTTGGGTCTTCATTGCTGCACATGGGCTTTCTCTAGTTGCGGCGAGCGGGGCTACTCTTTGTTGCGGTGCACGGGCTTCTCATTGCGGTGGCTTCTCTTGTGGAGCACGGGCTCTAGGCGCATGGCCTTCAGTAGTTGTGGCACGTGGGCCCTAGAGCACGCGGGCTTCACTAGTTGCGGTGTGTGGGCTCAGTGGTTGTGGCTCACGGGCTCTAGAGTGCAGGCTCAGTAGTTGTGGCGCACAGGCTTAGTTGCTCCGTGGCATGTGGGATCTTCCCAGACCAGGGATCGAACCCGTGTCCCTTGCATTGGCAGGTGGATTCTTAACCACTGCGCCATCAGGGAAGTCCCTGGTGTGTTGATTTAAGCCAGAAAAATGCATGCTTCACTGTGAGTCTAGATCCAAAAATACTAAATCTATTCAGCATTAAGAAAGTAATTGTAATAAACATTTCTCAAGTGTTAGCTATGCCAGGCACTGTTCTAAGCACTTTACATGGATTATTGCATCTAACGTCATGTCGTTGAGGAGGCTAGAATACCATAAAGTAAGAAATGGAAATGAAGAATGAAATGAAATAATGAATGTGAAGCACTTAGCACACAGCCTATGCTGTTTTCCCAGGATAAATGATTGTCTATTAAATGTAATAATCCAAGGTAGGGATTTAGAACAGCTCTTGGCTCACAGGGCATACTAATACTAGCTGTTATTATCACATTTTCCCCTATTTCTTCATGTGGAACAGACCAAAGGAGTTGGATCTAGATGAAAGTTATGAGCCATACAAGATTCAAACATAGGTAATATCCCAGGGAACCAGTTGCCACCAGTGGAGACCACAGAGACCACAGTGTAGCTTGGACCAAAATGCTCTCAAAGGCCAAATGCTGAAGCCAGAGACCACAAAAGAACAGAATTAAACAGGTTTGTATTGGGCACTGGTTTCAAAGAGCTCAGAGGGTTTACCGCCCATCTCCTCATCAATCTTAACCACATTCAAGTTGGAGAGGAAAGTGAACATAGTATGAAGACCTCTTTCATATGAAGGCAGTTTGCAAAGACAAAACTAATCACTCAAAGCCAGTGGTGAGGACCCAATTTCCTTAATAAGAATGTACCGATCTCCTGGTGGAGGATAAGAATATCACCATTAATTAAGATGAAACAACAACACTACTACTCAATAAAGCACTCATGGCAGGTAAACTGCCTTGTAAATTGCCCACTTGGGAGTGCTTGGCATACCAGGTGCTTGCACACTGGCAAGAAACTAGGGAGATCCAGACAGAGTCCGCCCTACTGCTACCCACTTCCTCTCCAACCTGGCAACTAGAAAGGATTCATTCTGTCTTTGTTTTGTTAGAGGAGTAAATGAGGATCAGTGAGTGGAAGTTGCATGAAGGTAGATTTTGGCTCAAGATAAAAGAGAGAACTTTTTAAAAAAAACTAGTGGTATCCAACGACAACTGTGCTGCTGGCTGAGGTGGTGTGTGCTTTGTGGGTGACCAAGAAGAGGGAGGCCCAGGAAACACTCACAGGGTGCACAGTTATTGGTATAACAATTTTCATGGTCATTGTGATCATTTTCTTATTAGCATTCCATCATGTAGATATGGGCATTGATTAGAGTTGAAAATGTTTCCACCAAGACAGGCCAAAAAACAGGGGAGTGTTGTTCCTAGGCCAAACTTGAGTTTGAATCCAGGTTCTGTTGTTAACTATAATTATGTGAATTCTGTTGCTCTGAGTTCTGATGCTTTGGAAAGTACCACTTCTATTTAATTAATTTTGAACAACAATACAGGATCTGTATTCAGGGCCTTGCAGTTCCCAGAGGTTTCCTCAGAACCAAAGGAGGTGTCAGTTAGGGCTGAGGAGTGAAATTTGAGGGAATAGGATTAAAGCAGCAACTTCTGACAAGATTTTTAAAAAGCTGAATCCCTCTTTCCTACCTGAGGAAAAACTAAAACTGAAATGGGTAAAAGGGATAAACAGAATCAGGGGTCAGAAAGCACCACAGGTTTAGGAAAACAAGAAAAGACATGGTTTGCAAAATATTGAGAACGAATAAGGGATCCTTCAGGATGCCTATTTTTTAAGAATCACTACCTGAGGTAGAGGGAACAGTTTATGTTCTGTTTAGACTCAAGTTCTGGTGGACGGGAGGACAACCTGGCTACTTTAAAACATTGGAAGCAGGTTTAGAGGAAGGCAGAAGTCTGCAAAGATTTGTAAAGACGTACGTCAGACACCTCCTTCAAGGACAGGAAGTTGGGCAGGAGAGTTGGGTCAAATACAGGCTAATTTCCTACTTGGAAGAGGATAGTAACAAGGGGGAACGTATGATATTATGATATTTTATTCTATTTTTGACCATGGAAAGCAATACCAGCATGTGGGAGAAGCTAATTCAAGGTGTTTCCTGGACTGGCTGACAGTAGTCATGGATAAATTGCCCTCTTTGAGTCAATTAATGTTGGCGGCGAAAGCAAGGTGACAGGCGCATGCTCACAGGTTGCAACTTTTCAGAGCTCAAGGTACTCTCAGAAGAAGGCTAACAGGTTTCTATTCAAAGGAGAGTAAAGGTGTTCCAAAAAATCCCACAACTGGATGGAAAAAAAAAAATCCCAAATGAGGATAATACTAGCAGTAAATATAAGTTAACATCTTCACTCTATATAGAGTTCATTCAAGTTGCTCAAGTAAGTGAATTCACAAACAAGAAAATGCAATTAGTAAAGACATACATGAGAAAATAAAATCACAATGAGATGCTGTACGCCTATGCCATGAGTGATGACAAGGGTATAGGGAAACTGGTGATCTCATGCATTGCAGGGGGCGTTGTAAATCGATACAGTCCTTCTAAAAGGAAAGCAATTTGGCAATATGTATTGAGCCATAAACATGATCGTACCACATGACCAGTAATCCCACTTGTGGAAATCTATCTTAAATAAAAAAAATATGTGAAAAGCTATATCCATAAGGGTGTTTGTTGGAATAGTGTTTAAAATATTACAAACTTAGAATGGGCATGGGATTTCAATTCAATTCAACAAATGAAAATTGAATACCTATAAGTAGCTGGGTATAATAAAGCAGAATTCCTTCCCTCAATAATTCATAATCACAACTTAATGCCTGTCCTCTTTTCAATATTATGAAACCATTGGAAAGGAGGCCATGGAAATACATTTTAAGTGATTAAAATGTGTGTGATATATTAAATTTAAATTTATTAAATTTAAAAAGCTGTAAACAAGCATTGTATTTACCACAGTGTTTAGGAGAAAAAAGCAAATGAAAAAGCCAAGCAGGAAGTCTTTTTCTTGACTCTAATGTGGTTATAGTACCTTTAAAATAAAGACAATAATAAACAAGAAGAGAAACAGAAAAATGAGGTGGTGATTGAATAAAGATGAAGATTAATGAGGAAAAGTACTAAGTATAGTTAAGAATTTAAAAACTGCTTTTAGTTGTATATCTTTAGCAATTATTAGTACAAATGATTTGTTAGTTCAATAAACTGTGTTATTTTAGTGGAAAAATTATGAGGGTTCTAAACCACAGATTTACTGAATCTCCCTCATGGAGGCCTTATGAATTTCACATAAATAAAAGTTACTCTGAAGCATGAGCTTACACAATTCTGCTACCTAAAAATGATAGGCTAAATTTCACTCCAAAGTGAAGAACAGATACGATTCTGGTGTCCTAACCAAGGTGGGAAAAGCGGCTTCCCCTGGCAAGGAACTCCTGCAGGCAGTGTAAGGAGGAGAAGCCATGTCCAAGAGCGATGGAGGCCCATGGGGGCAGGGGTTTCCCAGGTATTGTGAGCCCCTAAATTAACTGCTCCAGTTCCCTGGACGCTGCTCTTTCCAGGAGACCTGAAGACACTGTGAGTTCAACTAACACTGTGATTCAAATGCCCACAGCATCAATCTTTGTGGGCTTTATAAAAAAAATAGCGCTGTTTCGAGGCTACATAAAAGCGTCTTTTTCAAACGTAGCCATTGAAAGTTCTTGGGTTTCTCTCTTTTTAAAAAATATTTTAATTCTATTGGAGTATAGTTAATTTACAATGTTGCATTAGTGTCAGGTGTACAGCAAAGTGATTCAGTTATGCATATACATATATTAATTCTTTTTCAGATTCTTTTCTCATATAGGTTATCATAAAGTTCTTGGATTTTTCTTTACCTTGAACCAAGCACGTTTGGATTTGAGCTTGTCATTCTACTTCTCACCTCCAGGCCCTTTAACCCCTCAGATCCTTTCTACTCTTCTATGACAGTGGTAATCCAAAACCTTGCCTTCTCTCCATGATGCCAGGTGAGCACAGGTGAATTTAATTCATTCACTTGCCACTGGTTGCCATGAGCTGTTAGAACTGTACTCTAGTTATCAACTAGGACTTCTCTGCATCTCACCTAATCTGTGTTAGATAATCAGTTCCCATTTCTTCCTATTTCCTGAATATGTTTCCTGAACCCCACTCCCAGGATCAATTTCCATATCAACAATAGTTCTTGAATGCAGGCAATTGAAACTGACTCTGATCATCATTAACCCAACAACAACAACAAGCAATTTTTGGAAGGCTATCAGGGGCTCACAGGACTAAATGGAGTCTGAAGGATCCTGCTTGTAAAGTGCCAGGAACAAGAGGTCTAGAGGTGTGGTCATGGGAACCAAGCAACATCTCACTAACAAGCTGGTTCAAGTTTTGTGTTAGAAAGAAAGTATGAAAAATTAGTGAAAAGTATAAAAAGATCTTAATTAAATGCGTGTAGTGTTGTATAATGAAAGAACCCACTGTTGACTATTAATTGTGGTTTTACCTCTAATTAGTTGTGTAACCCTGCGTAAGTTATTTTACATTTCTGAGCCTTAATATCACTCTCTGTAAAATAAAGAACCAGGTTAGAGATGGTTTAAACTATGGCTCCCTTCTAGCTTTCATGATCCTTGAGTCTATTCCAAGAGAGAGACACTGTCTGAGCCCCTCCTCTCCTGCACCCATGCACCTGGGGAAAAACACTGTTAGGGAAGAAGCAGAGGCCACTTCTGTTAAAACACAATACAGCCACAGAATCCTTCTCAATATTCCAGATATCTACTACCCATCGGTTGGAGTTTGCATGTAAGGGGAAATCAATTTGCCATTCCTGGTCTGTAGTATATTTTTCTGCTTTCACAGGATGAGCTAAACCAGAAAAACCAAGATATCCTAAGAGCATCAGACAAAGTCTTTGCTCAAAAGAATCTTCAAGACCAGCTGTTGTCCTGCTGCTAAACATCAGTTCAGCTTGTACGATCTCCCTGGTAACTGACTACAATAAGGTATCATCCCATCAGCCTGAAAGTTTTGTTGTATAGTTCAAACACATTTTAGGAGCGCTCAGCGTGGCATTCGTCATTCAGTTCTTACAGGCCTTGCCTTTTGTCCTCTGTTCTCCTTGTCCACACACCTGATGCCTGTCCATTTATATTCTGCTGGAATCCTCCAAACTGAACATAATGAAGTTGAGGGAAACCTAGACAAACCCGAGTCCAATTCAGTTGGTCTTGGTAATCAAAAGAATCTGGAAAGAGCAATGTCAGAACTTTGTATAATTCAATCAGGAGACGGTAAGGGAGAAAGAGTCTACTGAAATAAAACATTTTTAAAAATGAAACAAGAGTCTTGGCAATTTCTCTCTTCCAAATCAAAAGATTCATCTCACCCAACAAGATGTATTAGGGTTAGATTTGCTACACGTATCAGAAAGACTTGACATCTCAGTGCCTTAGAGCAGGGATTAGCAAGCTCCAATCTATCCTGCCACCTACTTGTGTAGATTAGAATTTTATTTGAAGACAGGCACTCATCTGTTTATGTGTTGTCTGTGGCTGCCTTGGCACTCCAACAGCAGAGTCGAGCAGTTGTGATAGAGATTATATGGTCCACAAAGCCTAAAACACTTACTATCTGGCCCTTTACAGAAAAAGTGTGCCTACCACTGTCTTATAGTGTCAATTTAGTTCTCTCTCATGTAAAGAAGCCCAGAGGCCAGCGGCACAGAGGGTTAATAGTGTCATCAGGGAACGGACTCCTTCTACCTTTCTGCTTTGACATCCTAACTTTCATCCTCAAGAGCACCTCGTGATCCAACTGGCTTCTGAGACTCTCATTACCATTTCTAAAATTCAGGCCAGAAGAAAGAGGACAAGCAGAAGGTAAAGGGGGACCCCCTCCCTGATGAGTCAGCTCATAATAAGAAGCCTTCCTGGAAGTTCCACAAAACACTTTCACTTCCATTTTATTTGTCAGAACCTCGCCATTTGTCTTGTCTAGCTGCAAAGGCGACTGGGAAATAAAGGTTTTTTGTTTTTGTTTTTTAAAAATTTCTGGTGGCCCTGTGCCCAGCTAAAAATAAGGGTCTATTATTTTGGAGAAAAGAAAGTGTGGATGCTGAGTTAGGCAAGTAGCAGTCGTGGCCATAAAACACTATGTAGTGAAATCACAAGTAGTAGATTCACAGGTAACCCATACCTTTTCCCTATACCTTACAGGGTGGAAATTTTTAAAGAATGAAGAATTTGTATTCTGACATCATAAATACTACTTGTTTTGTCTTATGTTTACCATTTGGTATGTATATTAGCCAATTATGTCAGTGATTGTCTTAGCCCATTCGAGCTGCTATAACAAAAATAACAAAACTATCATAGACTAGGTGACTTAAACAACAAACATTTATTTCTCATAGTTGCGGAGGCTGTGAAGTCCAAGATCAAGGTGCTGGCAAGATTTGATGTCTGTTGAGGACCCCGTTGCTGGTTCATAGCCAGCCTTCTTCTCACTGGGTTCTCATGTGGTAGAGAGAGAACAAGAAGGCATTCTGGGGGTCCCTTTTATAAGGGCACTAATCCCATTCATGAGGGCTCCACCCTTATGACCTAATCACCTTCCAAGGGCCCTACTGCTAATAGCATCAAATACCATTTGAGGGTTACAATTTCAACATACGAATTTGGTGAGGACACAACCATTTAGTCCATCATAGTGCTTGATCAATTCATCCATTCAACAAGGCTTACTGGGGACCTGCAATGTTCCACGCATGGTATGAGGCAAAGGCAAAGTGTGATGACCTCCAGTTCCTGCCCTCAAAAAGTCTGAGTCAGCAAGGGAGACAGATAAGCTTGTGGACACTGGTATTTCAGGGAGAGAAGTTTCCTGGGGAGGTAGATATTGGCATATCATGGAAAGCACACAGGAAGGTCTTAAGACTTGAGCTGAATGTTGAAGAACTAGTTGGAAGGAATTTGCCAGTGAAGAAGTGGGAGCAAGGGCATTCCAATATGAGGGAGCAGCATGTGCAAAGACATGGAGGAGAAAGAGAATGAGCATGGATAGCCTGGCTGAGCACAGGGTGTGCCAGGGGCCACAAGAGATCAGCTGAGGAGGTGGGCACACATCACCCCCAGAACAGAAGGGATCTTGGCACCAAGGTGCTAGGTTTCCTCTGGACAGTGGTGAGTAGGCACTGAAGGGTATCACTTGGGAAAGTGACATGATCAATCTGTGTTTCATAAAGATCATTCTGGTCATAGTGAGGATAGATTGGGGTGGGGTGAAGAGATAGGAAGACAGCAGAAGGCTTCCATTTACATGTTTGCAATCATGCTTAAGTTAAAGTATAATCTTGTATTGTTGCATGAGAAGATCCATTCACCCAAAAGCTAATTAATAGAGAGATACGATGAATAAAAATAACCTGTATTTCATTTAATCCTCCCAGCCTTCCTGTGAAGCCCCACCTTACACGTGAGGTAACTGAGGCTCAGAAAGATTAAGTGGTTTATCTGAAATCTCGCAACTAGTAAGTGGCAGAGTGGGGCTTGCATTAAGGTTTTCTGATCCCAAGTCCAGTGCTCTTTTTACTGCATGTTGAGAGCAGCAAGCATTCCAGACTCAACCTGTCACCCCTAAATCCAGGCCAGGCAGTACTATTTGCATGTCTTGGCAGTAGCATATCTTAGTGGCATTAAATATAGGAAAACATGGAGGCATTTCCCTTCAGTTACTTTGTGAGGCAAGATATCAAGAGTATTTTATTAGGTTTTGGCAAATTCTCTTAATAGGAAAAATCAACCATATATTTTATTATTCTTTGTTCAGTGCTGTGGCAATTATTCAAACACTCATGAAAGATCTATGTTTCTCTATGGTTCCAACTTTCTATTTGATTATAGCCCTTCTTTCCTCGTTTATGTGGGGAGCCGTAAAGATTCTCAAAACAGACTTGTTTAAAGTCTTGAATCAACAGAATTAAATAATATTTTTATTTTTAAAATTTTCTCATAGATTTTTGTCTTCTCAGAAAGAACTTTCCAGATACCTGTTCTCACCCACACTCTGTCAAGACACTTAAAAACCTGCATTGTGATTGCTAGTTAGTTTCCTTGTCTTTTTCTCCACTAGACAGTAAGATCCTTGAGGTCAGCAACAGGGTATTTATTTATCTTTATACCATCTCCAGGCACAGTAATTGGCACTTGATAGCCCACAATAACTGTTTGTAGATTAATTAATAACATGGACCAACAATGTAACTAAACACATACAATTATATTTAAAATGGCACTGTAGTAGAATATTGAGCACATTTAAAAAAAAATCTACCTTCACTGTAATTTTCCTGCAAAAAATCAAAAGCTCCAGGTAAAGCTTCAGGGGCGTGGAATTCAGAGGGGCTGTTTAGGGGTCTATTTTGCTGTTTGTTTAGACTTAGAACCACAATGCCTTTTTAACAAGTTGATCCAGAGATGGCTGCTTCAAGGTTCCTTTCCCTTGCGCCTCTGTCACATCGCCCACACGAAGCCTAGCCTTTACAGATTAAGTCTGCCTTTCTTGGTTTAAAAGCAAAGTCTTTCTGCTTTCTTGAGTTGCTGTCTTAGAAGACCAGATGTTATGCTGGGCACATATGCCTTTAAAATTCACTTTGATTTCTATTCTTTGTCTGCTCTCCATGCTGGTACTTTACAGTAAGGAGCCCCTAAAGTTTTGGCCCACATGGGAGGTAAACACAAGGAACCTCTTGTCCTAGGCATTCAGATCCAAAGCTCTTCTCCACTCACACAGCTTACCCTCTCTCCTCCAGAGCCCAGCAGCATACGGTACCACGCTTTCATTTTATGATTCAGTTTTGAGGACTGAATAGGTGTAACTACAAAGTAATAAGACATTTTCACCAACAGATCAGAATTCATTATCTGGTTGGTCCCTTGCTCCACACATGTCTGGAAGCCATCTTTCAGAACTGCCTCAGACCCTGTTCATATCCATACCCTCAACCAGTCTCTAACTCTAGAACAGTTCCTTCCACCCTGACCTTTCTCTCTTTCCTTCCATTTGCTTTGTTAAGCTCAGTTTTCCTCTTTTCTTCTGCTCTTGAGCCCCCAAACCTGCACATCTTCAGAGCTCAGGGATGCAGAGGGGAGAGTCTGTGGGGCAGAGTAAGGAAGAAACCCCAAATCAAGCCTTGTGTGAAGCAATGGGGAGCTGAGGGCAGACTGACTGCCCTCTACAATGTGGTCGTCCCATCCTAAGGTGGCCGGTGTGGAGGCCGGGGGATGGCTGAATACAAGAAATGTAACGGCTGAGCTTCTAAGACTGTGAAGGGTTGCTGAGAAGAGAAGGTGGCGAGGGGAACAGCCAGAAGCATTAGACCAGATAGTTGGTCTTCAAGGATCGGTGGAATTTGAATTATCAGGGAGGGGGGTGGTAACCAGTGCTTCTCAACCGGGGCGATTTTGCTCTCCAGGGAACATTCAGCAATGTCTGGAGACATTTTTGGTTGTCACACTTGGGGGTGGGAGGGGTCATTGCTAGTGGGAGGAGGCCAGAAACATTGCTAAGCATCCTACAATGCACCCCCTATCCCACAGTAAAGAACTATCTGGCTCAAATATTCCATACTGCTGAGGCTGGGAAGCCCTGGGCTAGACAAAAGACATTCAGAGCAGGTGTCATACTAAGAAGGAAAAAAAATGTAGAAATTAACTTACTGCTGGAATTTAAAAAAATCATTCAGATCACATCTCGTCAACCTCCACCTCATCTAATGTTTGCATACGAGGCACTTTTTCACATACAAATACTCATTTGCTCTTGGTACAGAGTATTACTAGGAGACGTGCAGTGTGACTGGCCCCTGGTGCTCTCGGAACTGGGTCAGTCTACCCTGGTGTTCGTTTTTCAGCATCCTGTGCTGTGTCTCCTTCATAGCGCCAGGCACCATGAACACTGTGTCATTCTTATTTGTGATATGCCTCTCCTCCTAGAGTGTAAGCCTCATGAGGCCAGGGACTGATGTGTCTCCCGTCTATCCCAGGACCCAGCTCAGCATCTCATGTTGGGGATGGGCTGAGGGGAAGCGAAGAGAGTGGATGCTGGAGTCCCACTGCCTGGGCTGAAACCCGCATTCTTCCACTAACTCACGGTCTGACCCAGGACAAGTCACTTCACTCTCACAAAAACTCCGTTTCCTTATCTACAAAAACAGGGATATATAAGTAGAATTAAGTAATTTAATATGCACAAAGTGCTTAATTAATATTTGTCGATGGGTGAAGCATCAAAAAAGCAAACAAAGATAGGGTTAAAAATTTGCCTGTGTGTGGGAGGGGGATAGATTAGGAGTTTGGGATCAAAATATACACACTACTATATATAAAATAGATTAACAACAAGGACCTACTCTACGGCACAGGGAACTATACTCAATATCTTGTAATAACCTATAATGGAAGAGAAAGTTAAAAAAAAAATATATATATATATATATATTTAAAACTGAATCACTCTGCTGTACACCTGAAACTAACACAACATTGTAAGTAAACTATATTTCAATAAAAATTTAAAAAAAAATCTGCCTGCAAACCACCAATGAAGAAAACGAAGAAGGAAGAAAAACACATAAAACAACTTGGCTTTTACTTTGTGGGAGCTTCAAAATGTAAGATTTTTCTTCTTTGTGATGTAACAAATGTGGAAAGCAGTTTGTTAATATTTATAGGCAAAAGCAGTGAAAGTCTTAGCAGGATATACATTTTTGCCATATTGATTTTACTTCACAATAAATGTTCTACCCAGTTTCTCTGCCACGTCCAGTTTTCTCACTGTATTTATTGTGATAGGTTAATTTCATTTTCTATTGTCTCCTGCTAAAAACTGATTTACGGCACTATGGTTAGTCAACCTCAAAAAGGGCTTTAACAGTTTTCTGTGGTTGAACACTGCTAGCCTTCTTCCTGTGTAAATGCTACTTCTTTCTGCAGTCTTACATTCTTCAATAGCATAGGACTCTCTCAAGCACCCAGAGGATTTAAATCTTAATTGTTTTGTAATTGATATTTTCTGCTCTTCACAACTACTCTCCCTTCGGGTCTCTGATCCCGTACTACTCTTCGTTTTTCCTTGGTTATTTCCTATGTAATATATCTTGCAGAAGCTCCAGAGAGAGGCATGATTTCTAATCATTCTTTTATGTATGCAATCATTCACTTGACACTCAGGAAGCATTTATGGAGCGCCAGTGTATGCCAAACTCTGCTCCCAGCTCCTAGGTACAGCAGTGAACACGTAAGCAAGGTCTTGCCTTCCTGGAGGGGGCATTCTTGAGCGTGAAGGGAGACCAAAGAAAACAAAGAAGCAAATGCAAAAGGTAATTTCTGACACTATATAAAGGAGATCAACAGCATGATTGCCTTAGTTTTCTATGCCTGCTATAACAAATTGCCACAAACTTGGTGGCTTAAAACAACACAAATTTTTTATCTTACAGTTCTGGAGGTCAGAAGTCTGACATGAGTCTCAATGGACTAAAATCTAGGTGTTGTCAGGGCTGCTGTCTTTCTGAAGGCTCTAGGGGAGAATCCGTTTTCTTGCTTTTTCCAGCATCTAGAAGGGGGTCCACATTCCTTGGCTAGTGGCCCCTTCCTCCATCTTCAGAACGAGCGATGGCCAGTTAAGCCTTTCTTAAATAATCTCTCTCTCTGACATTGCCTCCCTCTTTCACATATAAAGGACCCTTGCATCCACCTGGATAATTCAGGATAATCTCTCTATCTTAAAGTCAACTGATTAGCCATTTACATTCCATCTATAATCATAATTCCCCCCTCTACCATATTCACAGGTTTCTGGGATTAGGGCATAGACTTTTTTTGGGGTCCATTAATCTGCTTAGCACAATGATATAAGGAGGGACTATAATTTTAGTATCCTCTTCTATACCTACATAGACTAGATGCTTAATAAATTCAATACTTAGTAAATGGATCAGAACTATATACATTTGCTTCGTGTTAAATGACCACAACGAGAGCTGTGTTTTCTGTATTGCAGAATTGGTGAGGGGTGGGTAGTTTTGGTCAACCTTCCGGGTTAACCCAAAGTTATCCCAGCACAGAGAGAGGCTCAGGAGCCCCTGCCGCATCAGGCTCTGGAGGAGAAGCCCCCTCTGCTTCTCCTGTGGGGCTGGCCCCCGCAGTATCACTAGTGCGGGATCCCTGGTGGTGATCGTCCTTCCCCTCCTCCCACAGCCTTTCTTTTTGCAGCTTCCTGAGAGCTCCACCACCTTGATTTCTGTTGGCTGTGGCAATTTTCCTGAATTATAAAATGCAGTTTTAAAAAAAGATCCTAGGAGAACATGTTCCAGATAAGGAAACTGAATTTTAGAATAGCTAGGGGGAAATATCTAAAATGATTTAGAAAAACTTTTGCCTGGTGACTGTGAGATTAGATAGTTTTAGGGTTTGCTTTTAGGCAGTATGAATATGGTGAGTTTAATTTTTAATTTCTGCAGTGTTGCTTGATTTTATGATGCCACTGTTTTGCTGGATGCCACTATTTTGCTGCCATGATTTTGCTGGTCCAAAGCATGTAATTCTTCCTCCTCACTAAATTATAGCCTTCGTTCCTCAAAATGTCTTATAAGAATTAAGCTTTGACAATTTAACAAGACCATGCATCAATGATCCTTCCTGCCCCCTGATTATATAACACAGTTGGCTGAATATGTGTCACTTTGCTTCTTTTATTTGTATCCATCTATTTTACTCTGGATTCATGGCTATGTTCTCCATGCAACTGTAAGCTCTCAGCAGGAAGGGAGGAAGTGGCACATCGCTGTTATTTTGCTTGTACTTCTACACAACGGCTACAGAGTTCTGTGGCCAAAAGTTGCTATAAATTGTTTTAGCAAAAAGCATTGCTTGAAAATGCTGCAGAAAAATAGTAATATTACTTCTCAGCTAACTTTTACCTGTAGAACTGAACACAGGCCATGTCTATCAGAAAGATTTTGGAATTAGTTTTTCAGAGAAAACTGGTAACGCCAAGCCACATTTGGACACTTGAGGCCAACCCAACTCATCTAAAGATAAAAACTCAGCAGTGCATTCCTTAGCATGGTTTCTCTAAATGTTCTCGTCTTACCTGATGCCAAGTTAGATAGAACTAGATATGATCATTCATACAGACATTTTTATTTCTCTATAGAACAGTCACTGAAATCTTTGACCTAGAAGATGGTAAAGCAAACCTGAAATCTCCTAAATTGAAGACACGATTCTACCAACTGAAATTCTGAGAGGAAAAAACCTTCTAGGCAAAATAAATATGTAAGGTTTATGCTTAGCACAATGATCTGTGAAAACCAGAATTTTTTTCTTTGTTTTCTATTTTTTATTTTCCTTAAATCCACCCTAATGCTTAAATATCAGTACAAACTCATGTATTTTATATTCTACTCCCACTGGGAATGGAGAGCAGAGAAGAATCCACTTTCTATGGTTCAGAATGTGAGCTGCCTGACCTTTCATTCTGCTACAGAAACCCAAAGAATCAGTCACATCTCAGCTCCAGGGACAGCAGAATCTAGCCAGTTACACTGTGTTTATAACACAAATTGGAAGGTATGTGTGTGTGCTGTAATGGTTACAAAAAATCTAAATTGAAACTTTGCTACATGTAGCTATAATGTTCACTTAAGTTACTGCTTTTCTTTTTCTTTTTTTTTTTTTTGCAAACATAGTTTCTTACAAAGTCTTAGCTTGCTGCTATGGAAGCAATGACATTAACAGAAATAACAGTGGTGCCACAAATCTTCGGGGATTTTTTTTTTAATGGAAAGGAAAATTCTAAAACTAAAAATATACTTTTTATTTGCAACTATGGGAATACAAACACCAGAAAAACAAGAGGACTGTATAATTGAGACATGGGAGGCATTCTATCTGGTGGTTTTAGGGAAAGGACAGTCATGGGATGGAATCTATGTCTTAGGTCATTACAATTTGGGTAACAGAGAAAAAAAATCTGCATTAACAAAAGAGATGATATCTGGGAGGCAGTGACAGTTCCACCACACCCTCCTTGCACCACTTTACAGGGTAGTGGATACCTGCCCCAACGCCTTCTGGGTTTATATTACTTATGACATTATAAGCCCTGTCCCTTGGCATACAGTTTTTAAACACAGATAACCACTCACCACAGAGATATCATCCCCTATTTTAAATTTTAATTGTCAATCTTAATTGATATTTATTTTACAGAATCCACTGAAAAATGTTCAGATCTAAAAGTATCCAAATATAAGAGAAATACCATCTTCTTTATCTCAGCTGTGACCATCAATGGCAGCTGGATTTGAAGGCATGTTAAGACCAGTGACCTACCTCATTTCAATTGACCTCTATTAGCACTATTAGCAAAGAGCAGGATGGTTTTCTGCATGCTTACTGATCTTATGATCATAGCTGTAAATTATTTGTATCAAAGTGCTGATTCATATAACTTGCTTACATAAAAATTTTCTTTCCATTAAGGAGCACCATACTTTTTTTGTTTGTTTTCTCATCTTTTGCTTTCTTGTGGATCTTAAGAGTTTTAGGGGGTTAAAAGGAAAGATGATACTTTCTGTATTTTACATCTGCTGTAAGGCTAAGATAGGTTAACACTAAAAAAGCAAAACCTTTCCTGTGTTTCTCTTATCAAATAATGTCGGGAAACAACAATACCCCTGGAATAAAAAAAAGAGCAGAGTTGGCTTTATGCCCTCTGTTAGCAGGCTGCAGTAGCATCTTCATTTACAAAGTTGAAGATATTTGTATCAAGAATGTTTTTATTCAGTTAAATTTTACATCAGTTAATTGATTTAAAAAAATATTATTCCAGATTTTTGTGAAAAGAAAATATGATGGTTAAAGATTGAAAACTATCCTGAGAAAGAAAAAAAATAGTTGTTACTTATAATAGGTACAGAATGACCCCATGCCAGAGTTACATCAGCACTGCAGTGAAGAAAGTTGCCTGCTAGCTATTTACAATGGACAGTGAAGAATTCAATTCTAATTTTTGCATTTTGAGCTATGTTGCACATGTGGCTATGTCAGCCTTCATTGAAGTTTTGGATCCAACAATAACGACTATACAAACACTGGAGCAAGTGGAAACTTAAAAATAAAAAGAGAAGTTGTGGAACAATGTAGTCAGATATCTGGGGGCACTTAAAAACACAGATACAATAAATAAATAGATACAGACAAAGTCTAATGATTTAGAGGAATGAAATTATATAACGATTGCCCTGTATTTCCATTGGCAAATCCACCAAAAGTTGATTTCTCAAGCAATTTTGCTATCCATAAATTCTCAAGGTTGATTTTTTTTTTTTCTTTTGCCCTGCAATCTGTATTTTATTAAAAACTTTAGTTTGGGGAATTCTTTACTGCTGGCTAAAAGAACTCATGCATGCCCTAGGGTGTTGTGATAGCACATTAATGCAATATTACATTAATCAATGACACCAGAGACATATACTATTTTAAAAGGAAAACAACAGCAAAATCCACATGTGTGTTGTCTGGGCAAGTGAGCTTCTGACTTGGCAAAATGTTACATTCCAAATTCAGCTATCCTGAAACAAATCCAATTTGTGAACTTTCTATCAACAACAGCAAACACTGATTGAGCAAAAGTAATGTATTTATGCATCCATCATTTATCACCAGAATATATAATGTGAAAAGCATGAGACATGATGCCAAAGAGAAACATTCCTTTAAAATTAATTAGCAAGCTTCTTGAGAAACTTATTAAAAGGTTACATACAAGTAGACCTACATCAATCAACCCAAACCAACCGCTCTGTGCATACAACAGGAGCTAAGCCACGACCACTGCTGCTTTGAGTACCTGCTAGCATGTCACCCTCATGTGGCTCAGTTTTTTTATCCAGAAGGGGCTTGGAAGAGATTATCTGGATAATTTGTAGAAGGCAGAGTTCATGTTTTGCTACTCCAGCCTTGGTTCACGGCTGGTCTGCTCAATCCCTTAAGCATGGACTGGGGATGAAGCCACAGATGGGCTCCCTTTCCAGGGAGACCAGTTTACCTCCCTCACAGCCCTGGACCACAGCAGACTTTGGTGTGCTGGATGGGGTGCATGAAGAGCATTGAAAATATAAGCCCCAAATCTTGCAGTCAGTGAATTCAGACAAAAGTCTGTGTGAGGCATGCCTGGTAAAAACCAGTGAAGACATACTACCAGCATGAGGAAGCAACCCAGAGGTAAAATATATGGAGAGTGGGTGGGCAGTGTAATTTCCATTATGTGAAACTCTTCTTCCACTAGATAGCCTTGGATTACTTGAAATCGATGAAAATAACTCCTTCTACGTTCTCTTGTTTTCATCTCGAAATTTCTATCTCCACTCCCTGGAACCCTTTTTCCTGGTCCTTATTGCCAAGGCAGACATGTCCCCCCCACCATTCTAAGGATAATCTTTCTACCTTTGCTGTCAACTTGAACTCCCCACATGGTTCAGAATATGAGTAATTTTCTCTATATGGGAGATTAAAGATGGCTATAAATCCTTTGCTACTCCTCTCACTGAGAGGTGGCATCAAATTCCTTTCCCCTTGAATCTGACCTGGCCTTAGGGACTTGACTGACCAATAGGATGTGGCCTAAGTGATTCTTTAGGCTTCTGAGGCTAGGTCTTAAGAAACCTTGCAGTTTGCCTGGACCTCCCGGAACACTTCTCTGGGAGCTGTGAGCTGCCATGTAAGAAGTTGGACTAGCCTGAGAGACCGGTGAGGCCATATGTAGGTGCCCTGGTCAACCGTCCCAGCTGAACACAGCCTTCCAGCCATCCCCACCAAGGCACAGGACTGTGCCAGCTGAATACCACTGAGTGACCTCTGTTGATACCAGGTGGAACAGAAAAACCACCCAGCTGAGCACTGCCTCAATTCCAGAGCTACAAAATCCTGAGATGTAGCACAGAGGTTGCTGTTTAAAGCCACTAGTTTGGGGGTAGTGTGTTATCTAGCCATAGGTGCTGGAACAGAACTCTAACTTTTAATTTCTCATGTTTACCAGTTCATTAGCTTCTCCTAGAAATCTGCTCAGTTCTTCCAGTGTTAAAATCTTCCCTCAACCCGACCGCATCGTACAATAAAGCTCTACTTCCCTCGATGGTAAACAGCTTCAAAAGACTAGTCCACTGCTCATGTCCTCATTTCACTCTTTAAATACACAGCAATCTGGCAGTCACAGTCTCCATTCTAAAATGGCAGGATTCCAAAGTTGGAAGGTACCTTAAAGGCTGCATCAACCAGCCATATGTTCTCTCCTGAATTCCCTTCCATAAGGTCCCTTCTCAGTAGTAGGCGTCTTGATGATACTCTTAACAGCTCAAGGGATGTGGCGCTTGGTGCCACTCAAGGATACTCATTCTATCTTTGGATATCTGAGATTACAGGAAGTCCTCTGATTCTGCACAGAATTCTGTCTCTTTAAAGTTTCCATCCATTGGTCCTAGTTCTCTTGCTCCTCATTATATACAAAAAGACTAATCTCTCCAATTTGGAGGCACTGGGCAATCATCCAGGTAACACATGGATTAGGTGGTGGCAGTACAGATGGAGAGAAGAGAGTATATTTTACACTTCTTCCAGTCAAAGACACCTTAGTGTTATTGAAATGTGTATGCATCTTAAAATTGATGCTTAATGTCACAGGGTGAATGTCACAATCACCTTTTTTGTTTCTATAATGTAATTGAACTTCGGTCTTGAGACATCATTCCATTTAGCTATGGGAAACATGGAGATAGTAGAGTACAGAATGATACAGCATAGATGGTGGTAGAATCCTAGCTGCAGTTCTTTCTTATCTATATGACCTTGAGAAATTTAGCCTCTAAAACTACAGACACTTCTAGGGATACTCAATCATGTTCAGTTATTTCAGTCAAATTCAGAACTTGTTTAGAGTCAAATTAGGGTTCTGCCCTTCCTTTTCTTTTTCCTGGGGTCGTATCTAAATTCTAAGAAGGCCCATATGTGTCATGGCATCAAGGAAGAGACATCTGGTCCATTAGTTTTCACCCACTCCCAATCCTGCTAATCTCCGCCCCCCCCCCAACCCTCCACCCTTCCACCAATCCTGCTAATCTTTTTGGGGGACTTCGACCCACAATGCTTTTGCTGTTGAGGTTGCTTCTGTTTCCACAGCCTCTGGAACATGGAATCTGCATCAAATATGCTGATGGTGTTCCTTCCCTAGGACACCAAGGCCTTTTGGATCCCCTCCCAGGGAAGCCTCTGGAGACACAGGGAATTTTAAGATGCTTTCCAGGTTGCGTGGATGTCTAAACCGGCTGCTGCTGCTTCCCCCCACCATTACGCTGCTGCAAGAGATCCTATTAGGTGCGGCTCCCCCCGGAACGATGGTTGGAATCTAACCCGGCTCTCTTGTACTGTGGGATCTCCCCAAGTGCTGCTGGGGTTTCCGTTATCTCCCATCTCCAGAGGCGCTGGGCGTGGATCACGTCTAAGGGTCCTTCAGCATCTCAACTGCAGATTCCTCTCCTGCCAACAGCTAAAATGTTATCTCCTTTGGGACACAAAACTTCTCAGACACCACCCTTCCTTCTCTCCAACTACTAAGTTGTCAGGCTTTGGCTCTTGATATGCAAAGCAAACCTTGAAGACATTTTTTGAAGTTTCTTTTAAAAAATTCTACCTAGTAATTAAACAAAACAAAACAAAACCCCAACCCTGGCTCCAGACTATCCTTTATGAATTGCATGACCCAATCTTAGACGTCAATCACCAAGAATTTGCCTCTTTGTTTTCTGCAATTAGCTTGTGTATGAGGTAAAAAAAGGAATTACCAAGAGGAAAAAAACATTGGTTAGAATTTGAAAAGACAGTCCTACTATAACTACACTTGATTTGGTAGTGTTTACTTTCTTCCTGAAAACTATTATTAAATTAAAATGACGGTACATCTGACATCAATGACACAATAGCAATGAGGGAATGAAACGTAATTCAGAGGTAGTTTCTAAGCAGTTTGGTATAACAGAGTGGTTAAGAGGGTGCAAGCTGGAGTCGAGTAACCTGAATTTAAGTCCTGGCTTCACATTAGCTGGGTGTCTTTGAGCAATTTACTAACTTCCTATGCCTCAGTTTTCTCATCTATTAAATAAGGATAATAATGACAATTAATTCATAGGTTGTTACGAGGATTAGATGAGTTCATACATGCAAAGCATTAGGACAGTGTCTGGCACAAGGTAAATACTCAAGAAGTGTTACTTATTGCTACGTGTTGGATGTGGAGGGTGGTACAGGAAAGAGGTAAGGGCAACTCTACCGATCAGTTTTACAGTTAACTTCCTAGTCCCTGAGGTGGAACTAGAAGCAGGTTCTCTTTCCTCCAAGTCACTGTGCTTTCCCACAGAGAACAGAGATTCATAAGGCAAGGATAAAACACAAGTCGACTTTAATTCCACTTCTTGAGACCTAGTGGGATAGAAAGGAAAGTGCCCCCAGTTCTCCACCAAAGAGAATTAGAGTTACCGTTTTTCACCACTCTGGGCAGGAAAGGGTGATGAAGAGGTCCACAGCCTGTGGATTTCTAATCTGGCTGAGAGAAAAGCATCTTTTGGATGCTTTGTGGGGTCCCATCTACTTATGGGGCCCCCTGGGACTAGTCTTGACTGTAACCAAGTGAGGTCAGCTCGGAGAGCCTGGCCGCCCAGTGTAAGTAGCCCACACAATCCTTTAAAATATATAGCTTAAAGTCAACCACAAATTTAAATTTAAAGCTAGCATTGGTGCCTAAATCAAACTGCTGGGCTACAATGAAGCTATGTGGGAAAGCTTTATTTTTATGGCTTACACACTTTAGCTACTTTAGGGAACAGTCTGGGTATCAAAGGACATTTAATAAGGAAGTGGTGGTTGCTTGGGCTTCCTAGTGGAATTGTCCTATGGATCTTTTGCAGACAAAATGATTCACTTTACCTGCTTGAAAAGCAAAGTAGATGGTGGTGATATTTACTGAGATGGAGAACAGGTTTGGGAGGGAGGGAGGGGTCCAAATTTCAGTTTGGATCTGTTGTATATGAAATGCCTATGAGAAATCTGAGTGGAGGTATTAGGTAGATACAAAACTCAGGTGAGATAAACACGTGAGAGCTTTGTTGGTTTCTGTTAACTGAAACTATGGAACAGAGGAGGAAACCCCTCTAGGAGACACTGTAGGAAGAAAAGAGAGTCCAGCATTGGTCCCAAGGCACCACAATACATAAACCTTCTGGAGAGGAGGAGATTGCACAGAAAATGAGAAGCAGTAGCCAGGAGAAAACCAGAGGCCAAGAAGAGAGTATTTTAAGGAAGAGGGAGTGGCCAGTTCGCTCAAATACTGCTCAGAATGTCAAGGGAATTGAGGAGTAAAAACTGTCAATGGAATTGGTCAACACAGAGGTCACTGCATATCCTCCATGTTGAACTGAACACAGTTTCAGTGGAGTGGTGCAGCAGGCTTCTGACGCAGAGTGGGGTCAAGGGTGAATGGAAGTCAGGGATGCAGACATTCTGTGGGGACAGCTCTTTGGAGAAGCTTAAGCTGAAGGAGAGAGGAGAGATAAAGTAGAGATAGGTGGGCTCTGGGAGGGTAAAAAAGGCTGAGAACTCAGCGGGGGGTGGGGAGGGAGAGATACAGAGCTTGTCACACCAGAGACTCATTTTGTCTTTAGTGTCAACTGAAATGGGGGCTTCCCTGGTGGTGCAGTGGTTGAGAGTCTGCCTGCTAATGCAGGGGACACAGGTTCGAGCCCTGGTCTGGGAGGATCCCACATGCCGCAGAGCAACTAGGCCCGTGAGCCACAACTACTGAGCCTGCGCGTCTGGAGCCTGTGCTCCGCAACAAGAGAGGCCGCGATAGTGAGAGGCCCGCGCACCGCGATGAAGAGTGGCCCCCGCTCGCCACAACTAGAGAAAGCCCTCACAGAAACGAAGACCCAACACAGCCAAAAATAAATAAATAAATAAATTTTAAAAAAAATCTATTAAAAAAAAAAGAGTCAAAAAAAAAATCAACTGAAATCATTATGTAGTTTTCACAATGATGTTGTCATAATTCCCATCCTCTACTCTAATAAAACTAGTCTTAAAATAAATCTTTTCTCTGTTCTCTTCAGTAGTATATTCATCATCTAACTACAGTTTCAACCACCCATTTATGCAGCTGACTACCCACACTAACCCCTCTCTGTACCCCAACACCATATTTGGAGATGGACATCTCATCTGGGGTCTCACCAGGGTCTCAAAGATAACAGGTCTCTATAAAGAACACAAATTTTCTCAGTTGGGTCTTCTTTACTCCCCCATTTCCGTTAATGGGACATCCAGATACCCAACACTCAAAACCATATCTGCCTTTCCTGTCACCAGGGAACCAACTCATAGTCTTTGGCTTGGAGCCTTTCTCTTGGTGGTCCCCTGCCCAGACCACTCTCTCCACCACTCCCATCTGCCAAAAGCCTACCCTTTTCTTTAAAGCTTATGATATCTGATCCAGGAAACTTCTGCTAATCCTTCCAATTTGATGTGATCTCCTAACCTTTAAACCTCCTTGTATACTTCTCTTAAATCAGATTTATTTGAGAGACTGTCTTATCTGCTTGATTAGACTTTAAACTCATGGGCTTTATTGTATTCATTTTTGCATCCCTTGCGTCACTAGATGCAGCAGGCACTCACCAAAGTTTTGTTTAATTGGCTCAAATTATTAATGAATTCTTTAGATGAAGTGAATTTTTCCAGTTGTATGCATGCAAAATAAATAATAGTTCACTGGAAACTTAAGAGTGTACTTAACTGGAGTACAGAAATGAGCTCATATGAATATCAGGGCACTGCCAAAAACTGCTTTTCTTTCCTGGAACAAATATTTATTTAACTTTGTATTATGGTATGGAATATTTCAAATATACATAAAAGTAGAAAGAATAGCATAATGAACCCCCATGAACCCATCATCCAGTTTCAACAACTCATAACATTTTCCCAATCTAATTTCATCTGTTCATCAACCTTACTCCCATTTTTTTTTTTTTTCTGGAGTATTTCAAAGCAAACTCCCGACAGTATATCATTTCACTTATATATCCCTCAGGAAATATCTCTACCAGATGAGGTTTTGTTTTATAATTCAACCACATGTCAGACCTAACGAAATTAATCCTAATTACTTAAGATGATTTAATATCTAGTCTTTGTTCATATGTCCTCCATTTGTTGCAATCATTTTATTCAGAGAATGCTTGCTTTAATAGTTATAGCCTATTTTAAACAACTTAGTGCAAGGCACTAACTCTTGATTCTTTTAGCATATGTGCTGGAAGAGGTTAAGGAGAAAGGAGATATTCAATTTCTGAATTACTTAGTTTGCTTGATTCATTTCCTTCCCTTTTTCCGCTACTGCTGTTTTGGATCTTTCTCATTAGCATGTTTATCAAAGAATGGGAAGGGAAAGGAGGTGGGTCAAAAGCTGTGATTTGTCCTACCATACCTCTTGTCCCTTTCTTCTATAAGAATAGAAGTCCTGGCACAAGGCTAAGCACTTAGAGATGACGTTTCCTAGACTCTGTTGCAGTTAGATAGCTACGAGACCATGCAATTTTTTGAGCAAAAGTGATGTGTGCCATTTCGGGATCACACTTTTAACTGGAAAGACGTGTGCCCTCTCCTCTCTTATACCCACTTCTTAAGGGCTTATATGCAGATGCCGATGAAGAAAAACCCTAGAGGATCCCAAAGCAACCAGATCAAAGAGCCCGGGGCCCTGGTTGACCTCATGAGGAAGAGCTGGCCTGCCAACTTCCAGACCATCAGTTTTAAACTATGGTTATTTTGATATCTGTTACAACAGCTGTTCTGATATCTTAATTAAGATAGAAGGTAAAACTCAACAATGTCAGTCTTATAATTTTCTAAAAACCTAATGAGAGTTTCTATTGCCAACATGACAGATAATCCAATATTCTTTGCATGTGTTTTCAATTATTACTAGCTATCACTCTGTCTTGAAGTATGATGATTGACTGACACTAGTTAACTGAATGTACACTGTGAAAATCCAGTGTGGCTGGATTTTGTTCCAGGCAAACTTTTTTTTTTTTTTTAACATCTTTATTGGAGTATAATTGCTTTACAATGGTGTGTTAGTTTCTACTTTATAACAAAGTGAATCAGCTATACATATACATATATCCCCATATCTCCTCCCTCTTGTGTCTCCCTCCCGCCCTCCCTATCCCACCCCTCTAGGTGGTCACAAAGCACCGAGCTGATCTCCCTGTGCCATGCGGCTGCTTCCCACTAGCTATCTATTTTACATTTGGTAGTATATATAAGTCCATGCCAATCTCTCACTTCGTCCCAGCTTACCCTTCCCCCTCCCCGTGTCCTCAACTCCCTTCTCTATGTCTGCGTCTTTATTCCTGTCCTGCCCCTAGTTTCTTCAGAACCATTGTTTTTAGATTCCATATATGTGTGTTAGCATATGGTATTTGTTTTTCTCTTTCTGACTTACTTCACTCTGTATGACAGACTCTAGGTCCATCCACCTCACTACAAATAACTCAATTTCGTTTCTTTTTATGGCTGAGTAATATTCCATTGTATATATATGCCACATCTTCTTTATCCATTCATCTGTCGATGGACACTTTCCAGGCAAACTTTTATTTGAGTCCTCCCCATGCTACTACCTAACTATGAAGAAATTATTAAAACTATATGACACTTTAAAAATCTATAAAATGGGAATAACAGTGTTCCCTAGAAGATGAATTACAGTGAATAAATAATGTATATTAAAGGAGTGAACATGGTACTTGACACATAGAAGTATCCAGAAAAGGTTAATTCCATTTCTTTTGGTTCTCTCTGCCATAAGTCAGAAGGATCTAATGATGTTTTCCAATTCTCTACTATAGCTGTAGCCATTCAGGTCTCCAGCACTTGTTCAAAACAGCAAAGTTATCACTGGACACTGATTAGGGGTCCTGGGATTTTCAATGCCAGTTTGTTTCTAAAGACTGTGAAAGAAGTTATAGGAAAAACTTGTGGATGAAAATCACGGACCTTATCCCAAGGATTATATGGCTGCTTAGAAGAAGTGTTGATTAGTAGTGTATTAGTTAGGGTAACATGAGCTGAATATAGCACACAACCCTCACATCTCAGAGGGTTCGAATCCTTTCGATAACAATAGATGTTTCTGGTTGGCAGGGAGGCTCTGCTCCATCTAGTTATTCAAGGGTCCAGATTGGCAGAGTCACCAACCAGCGTGGTAACAAGGGATGGGAGGGTCAAGGGGGAGGTATTTATGGGCCACAACTGGAAGTTGATGTATGATTTGAAGTTGATATATGACTTCATAACTTCCACCACATTCCACTGTCCCATGAGTCTTATGGTCAGACCTAACTGCAAGGGATGCTGGGAAATGTAGTCAGCTGAGCACCCAGGAAGAAGAGAAATGAATCTGGGGATCAGCCAGCAGCATCTACCATAAGTAGCAGTGAGACTGAAAGATAATTTACTGAACTATAATATTTAGCTTCAACTTGAGTAGTGGGAGAATACACTTGGAAAAACTTACTCAAAATCTCTATTAACAGTTTCTCACAAAAACACTTTTATGATGTAAGAAACAAATTTAGGAAAGATAATATTTTAAAGAGTTGATCAGAAAAAAAAATCTCCTGATCACCTCCAAGTGACTTTAGTAAGTAATAAAAATTACTTTAAAAAGTTTCAATGTCAGAAAACCTAAATTATTTTAGTTAGAAAAAGACTCAAGCCTTGGATCATTTTCCTCTAAGAAAAAATAAGCACTTTTGTTTAGGAAAGCATTTAAACTTTTAAGGGATTCTCAGAGTTATGAACTTCAAGTTGTCTTTTCCTAAACAATGATGTCCTAGTTACTGAATCAACAGTACACAGGTGGCCCAGAAACCACAAACACATTCATCACAGCCACTGTCAGAATCTCTGAGATATGTGGTGAAACCTGCTAAGAGGCTGCAGACTATTATGTTTCACTATAATGATATTTCCAGAAATAAAGGGGATTACACATTAATAAAGCAATGAAACTATGCAGGTAACCATGACAACGGCTGCAAATTCAATAACATTTTATACCCCTGAAAATTTTTTTCTTTCTTTTTTTTTTTTTTATTGCCAGAAAGATTAGAGAAATTATGAGAAAGAACTGAGAAGCATTTATGTCTCATCTGTACTCTCGTACCTCCAAGGATGTCATGGGCACGCTTAGCACATTCTAACACCAACTTCACAGCAACCTAAAATGCCCGTTCCGGTTCCTGTCTCCATATTTATCTTGAGAAATGGTCAAAGCAGGGAGCCCACAGTTCAATGTCTTCAAATGAACTTCAGGGAACTATTTCTCTAAGTCAGGTCCAATTTCATCCATTTTCTAAAATACATTTCTCTTTGAATCCTCACCAAAACAAATGGCTTATCTCTAATGACACGTCCACAGAAATTTCCGAAGGCTCTTTAACATCTAAATCAGATTTCAGAAAATTTTAAAGAAAGACATATAATCTAAATCATTCAGCTTTCCAATTAATCAAATTATGTTTTTGTTTTTGTTTTTCTGGCTTCTGATGTGTTGACAAACGGGATGTCACAAATGGGAAGTATTATTTTAAAGTTTCTCTTCTCCACCCCTCAAGAAATGCACAAAACAAGAAAATTCTTTTTATCAGTGGTTCCCACATTCTCCTATGATTTATCCTTATTATGTATAGATTAACATTCAGATCAATATAGAAAAAAAATTCTGGATGACAGTACATTAAGTGGTAGTAAGAACACCAAAGGCCATCTTCGTGTAGCTGGGAAAACTGACCCTGTGGAAGGTGTGTGTCAGAAATAGCCCCTCTTTCACCAGGAGAAAATGGAGGGTCACAAGGAGGTGAGACCAGTAAGGGAAGAATCATCTACCCCTCAAATGCTGAGCTGCCCTTGTCTCTGGCTCAAGTGAAAGATGAAGCGATCCATCTTCCCTCATTTAAAGAAATGCCACATGGATGAGATTTTTAAAAAAAATTTTTTAAATTTTATTTATTTATGGCTGTGTTGGGTCTTCGTTTCTGTGCGAGGGCTTTCTCTAGTTGCGGCGAGCAGGGGCCACTCTTCATCGTGGTGCGCGGGCCTCTCACTATCGCGGCCTCTCTTCTTGCGCAGCACAGGCTCCAGATGCGCAGGCTCAGTAGTTGTGACTCACGGGCCCAGTTGCTTCGCGACATGTGGGATCTTCCCAGACCAGGGCTCGAACCCGTGTCCCCTGCATTGGCAGGCAGATTCTCAACCACTGCACCACCAGGGAAGCCCCTGACGAGATTTTTTTTAAAAATGCTTTTTGCTCTTCAGGCAGGCTCCTCTTTTCTCCACTGTCTGTCCCCTTGTGGTCCTTTTGCCACTCGTCAGCACCTGTGCGGGTTGCTGCCCTCGTCTGATCAGACCTCCGTGTGGCCCAGGATGCTGCCCACCTGTCGTCTCTGGAAGTGCCCTGTAACATCCAGGAACTACTCTCCTCTCTTGGTTCCTCTTCCCCTTTTCCCTCAGCTATTCCCCCACCCCTGTGATGACACCTCAGTTTTTCCTCCTCGTAGTGTGGGCGTTGGCCAAGGCCTCTTCCCCTCCCTCCTAAATGCAGGCTGTCCCTCTCAATTCTTCTCCCTCAACCCCGAAGAAGGAAATAACTGTCTGATTCCACACTCCCTCTGAAATCCTTCAGCCACTCCCCAAAGCCATTAGGATCAAGTTCAGTCTCCTCCACCAGGACACTGGGTGTTTCTGGCCTCGTCCTGGGTGACCTCCCAGTGCCACCGAACTCCTCACACCTTTTCTGCATTCAGATTACTCTCCACACAGCTTGTCCAACATATGGTGGTATTTCCCGCCTTTGTATATGCTGTTCCTCTAGCTCGGACACCCTTCCTTTTTTTCCCCCATCTCTCTAATGTGTAAATCAAATCATTGCCCTCATGCAAAACTTTGCCCTGCCTCTTGTTTCCTAAGAGATAAAACCGAAACTAGTTTTTGGTATGTAGGCCTTTCCCAGATCTGAGCCCCTGCTTATTTCTCTAACCAAAGCTCCAGTTATGCCCATATCTTTGACTTCACTTCCAGAGATATCCAATTATTTTGAGTTCCCGAAGCTCAGCCTGAAAGGAAATTCTCCCTGAATCATTGCATCTACTTCCAGTGTCAGCTCCTGAAAAGTGGTCACCTCCTCCATCCTCGAGTCTTGGAGCTTTAATTTTTCTCCCACGATTGGCTGTTCTTTCTCAAGAAGAACAAAATCAGTACCCGGAACAGTCCCAAGCACAAGAGTGTTCAGTTGAGCAAATACCATGAATGGGTTCATCTCTTACCCTGACTCTCCCTCAGTTCCCTCGGGGAGGCCTGATGGTCCTGCTTCTCCCTCTTCCCAGTGTGCTTCTTTGTCCTTCTGCTATGAAGAGCCGCAGAGGTGCACTGAGAGCCTCAGCTACTGCTCCCGGGGCAGCAATGACCACGAGTGTGTTGGGGTCGCTACCCAAGAGGTAGAGGAATCGAGCACACATCCAGATTCTCCAGGGATCCTGAGGTTACAGCAGGCTGGGGACCCACGGGAAAGTAAGGGCCAGCCCAGAAGGATAAAGAAGACCTTTAGGTTTCTGTCCATACGTTAAACTATATAACTTGAAATTATCCAAATAAATATGTGGATTAAAGACATTTCTAAGATCAGCCTCTCACTGAGTTATGATCTCCTGATGACAGACTGTCTCATATATAAAAATAGCCATCTGCATGTGACTTCTTCCTCCTCTCGGTCAACAGAGCAGGGGATGGGTGGGAAGAATAATTCCCTTCTAAATCACTTGCAATTCTTCCCGGCCTTCTTTTGCATTTGACTGATCACACTTGAAGCAATTTATTTCTCTTATATAATCCTTTTTCTTTCCCCACTCTTTCCTTCCATCTCTTGCTGAATTACCAGGAAAAAGGTTATTTCCCCATTGACCACTTAAATTTTCTAGCCCTCAGTTTCTCCTTCTGTGAAATGGGAATAATGATAGGGTTGGGATGAAGTGTACAATATCTATAAACTGCTTAGCACAGCAGAACGGGGGAGCGTGGTATATGCTGGCTGTGATCATTGCCCTTTATATTCCATTTACGGGTAACAAACACAGGACGATGCAAGAGATAGATCCCTATTAAGGAAAAGGATAGTAAGTCTTATGGTGAAGTTAACATACATGGCCAGAGCCATCAACTTCCTCACCCTCTTTAAAATAACCAGAACAATCAGTCAACACTTATTTCTCACTCCTAAGTGCAAGGCCCTATTCTAAGTCATGTGGAGGATACAAAAAAAGAGCAGCGAGGAATTCCGGAAGTCATAACTATTTATTTTCTATTTGTGTAATGTATATTCTAACCATTTCTCAAAATGACAAGGCAGCTTGCAATATAAAACACTCAGGGCAGTGGAAATCAACACAAAATAAAGAATCAGATGAAAAAAATACACTGGGAAAGGAGAGAAAACCAGCTGGCTATGGCATGAGAACACGAAATGTGGCATCAGAGGAGAAGCGGAAATATCTCCCATTAATGAGAAGCACCAGGAGAGACAGCACTGTTTCCAGTATTAAATTCTAGGAGGAGATTATTGCATGGATACTTACATAAAAAAATACTGAGTCAAATAATAGGAAATATCTTCAGAGTCGTTTTGCAGAACAGGCAGCTGAGATTGACAGAAAAGTGCCTGGAGTCAGACAGGCTTGGTTTACATCCAGGCTAGGCTGCAGTGTCCTACCCTCTTTGCCACATTAACTTCTCTGAGTCTCAGAAACAGTGATAATGATCCCTGCCCCCCAGGGTCACTCTGAGGGTGAAATGAGATGGCACAAGTAAGTGGCTGGCCACGGCAAGCATTTAACAAAGACTTGTGTCCCCCACCCCCAGGTGTACCCTGTATGAGTCATTATTCCTAATAAATATGTATGGACTTTAATGCTCATATATAATTCTTCATAAAAATGGATGAATCATAAGTTGTCTGTTTGTAAAATTGTTTGATTGTCTCTCCCACTAGACTGCAAGCTCCACAAGGAGAGAGGTACTTCCTGTTTTTTCTTCTGGCATTAAGTGGTAAGGAGCACACTACACAAGTATGTGCTCCACCAATATTTATTGCAGGAAGGAAAGAAGGCATTTGTAGTGAGAATTTACTAATATGGTCTAAGCGTGTTGCTTTCTGGTGAGTAGCTTGAGGTGTACACGTGGATGCAGAGACCCTCAAGAGAGAACGGTTTCTGCTCACTTGACAGGCACTCTCAAATATCCACGTTAGATGTTCTGAATATCTCATGCTCCTCCATTTAAATCTGCTTTCCCCCCAGCACCAGCATTCAAGTGAAAAGTGTTACGCAACTCAGCTATTGATTTCATTGCTTTTATGTTCTTTAGATCTATGTGTTTCCAACAGTACAGTCTACTATTTATCACTGAAAGTGCACAATCAGCTTCAAAACAGAATGAGGAGAGTTTATGAGCTAGCCTCGAAAATGAATGACCACTTATAGAACAAAATTTTTGTGTGAAAATATGTTCCCAGTTCTAAATGACTAGCTCATGAATGAACTTCTGAAACCCGGTCCATTTGTACTTCAGGTGGTCTACAACGTACTGATAGATACTATGAGAGTTTCACCTTCATAATGCCATGGCGTTAAAAAATGTAATCTAAAGTAAAACATTTTGTACCTTTCCCTTTCTCCTTCCATCCCTCCTTTTCTCTTACCATGTTTCCCAAACACAGTTAAAAAAAAATTCCCTATATTCTAAGCCGCATTGGCAGAAGAAGCTCCAAAAAAGTGTTAAGGCTGTGACTCACCTCATTGTAATCCTCCTTGTAGGATTTATGGAAAAGGAGTGAAATCCAAGAGAATAAAATAAAACTTTAAAAATCCCACTGACAAGTAAAAATCCATTCTGTAGGAAATAGAGTTATATAAAAGATTTATATTTTGTTTCATATAACTCAGAGGAAACCCATATCCCCTGTTAACTGCCGTCTCTAATTAGTTACAGACCATTTAACTCCATAAATATTTTCAAGGATTAATGATAACTGACACATGTATTATGCCTTTAATCTTCTAAGTAATGTTAATATTGATTCATTTTTCTTAGAATCCTGGGGTGGTGCCAGATTCTATCCCAGTAGAAACCGAGGCACCTTGTGACCAACGCATAATGGTTAAGTTGACCTGGTCATGCATGTTTACCCAGGTTTGTCTCTTTGCTGTGCCCTCCACTCAGCTCAGCTCCAGCCATCACCACGGTGACTTCCCTCTTTGTGTTCTTCCATCAACCACTTTCATCAAACCCCAAGGAAGCCTAGAGACCCATGAATTCAAGGGCTCTCAAACTTGACTGTGCCTCAGAACCATGTGAAGGAGCATTAAAAAAAAATACAGATGATGCATGGGTCCCATCGCAGACTGAATCGATCAGCATTCATTGGTTGGTCTCTGAGCACGAGACCTAAGCCAACCTGGCTGACCAACATTAGTGCAGTTTTAACAGCATGGAAAGAAGAAAGCATTATTCAAGACCTCTAAAAGTGAAGTTGTTTTTAAAGGGAAAGAGGAGTTTTCAACGCGGATCTGTAATGGTTAATTTTATGCGTCAACTTGACTGGACCACGGGGTGCCCAGGTATTTGGTTAAACATTATTCTGGGTGTGTCTGTGAGGGTTTTCTGGATGAGATTAACATTTGAATTAGTAGGCTGAGTAAAGCAGATTAGCCTCCCCAGTGGGGATCGGCTACATCCAAATCTACTGTAGGCCTTAAATAGAATAAAAGGCTGAGTAAGGGAGAATTTGCTCTCTCTGCCTAACTGTCTTCTAGCTGAAACATTGGTCTTCTCCTGCCTTTGGACTCAGACTCGGACTAGAATCTACACCATCAGCTCTTCTGGTTCTCAAGCCTTTGGACTTGGACTGAAACTATATAATTGGCTCTCCTGGGTTTGCAGCTTGTCGACTTCAGATCTTGGGACTTTTCACCCTCCATAGTTACGTGAGCCAATTCCTTATTATATACACACATCCTACTGATTCTGTTTCGCTGGAGAACCCTGACCAATACAGGATCATGGTGCTTTTAACTGTGTGTTCTAGTATAAATATATATGAAGGTACACAGAAAACATTTGAGAGAGATTTTGTAATGATAAGCCACAACAGCAAAGAAGACAAAGTGCCATCATGTTAGAATAAAGGTTGAGAAAGTCCACACCTTTGGAGAGAAGGGCCCTGTTCAATTGAAGGGAGCTATGGGGGAATGCAGAATAGATCAATACATTTTTCACAAGAAAATGCTTTACATTCTATTCACATACACATAAATAATCTCATATGATTCTAATAAATAGGATGGTGAGATTGTGAATATAGATTAAAGGTGAAGGTGTTGTCTGACTTATATTGAATAGTGATAAGCTCCCTGCTTCCTCAGATCTAAAATGTTTACTGAAAAGATAAATGAAAAATATCATCAGGAGGAGAAAGGCAGTGCTGTGTGCTGAAGTCAGCAAAACAACGACACAAGGACTCTCGGTGATCAAAAGCTCTTTGGCCTGGGCCTTCTCTTTTTTATTCTGGCTCTCGGTCCCCATGGTCTGTGATCTATGATGTTGAATACCAGAAGTCACAGTGTTCCTTATAGTTGATGTTCCCTGCTGCATTTCCCTCTCCTTTTATCATTCCTCCTTCAGTCTTTTATTCATTTTTTTCATTCCTCCTTCGTTTAAGAAGTTGAGAGATGTTTTAGGAAATACATTAAAAATCAGTCATGTTAATATGAAAGAGCTTTATATTAGGAATGAGGGCTATTTGGCAAATTATGTTCTCCATTTTAAAATATTGAAAAGTGGGGAAAAAAAGGTAGTAACTGCAATTTAAAGCAAATCTTCCTAAATACAGACAAAGAAAACAGGATAAGATAAAGGAATCTTTCTGAGTTTCCTATGCCAGAACTTTTCAAGCAAACTTTCCAAATACAGGCAACTGGGGAGAAAGAAAATTCACAAGCAAATAATTTAGCATATGACACTTAGTAAAATCTAATGAAAAATCACCAAACTTGATTTCAATATAAAATTGCTGCATGCAAAAACTGTTTTGCAAATACATTACTGGTTTTAACATAAGTTGCTGTAGAAGGTGTGTTGCAATAGTTATATTCTATAATTTAGACTTTTAGCTTAGTTGTATGGCTTACTTATGTAACTCTACAAAATGATGAGTCTGGAAGGCTTGAGCTTATAAGGAAAAAATGCCTTCATTTTAGTGAGTCCAGTCTACACTCACAGAAATATCAAATTACTTATTGAAAAATCCCAGATGAAGTAACAAGGAATGTTCTGGGAAGTTGCTGTTGACAGTGTGTTGCCCTGATCTTATAGATGTATGTTTCCCAGGATTACTTAGAGAGGATTATCAGCATTTAAAAAATTAGACTTGCTGGAGGTCTTTTACAGTCTCCTCAGGGAACTCTAGAGGGGTTGAATGGTCTTTTCTTCTTCTTTTTTAAAAAGAAGTATAGAATCTGATTTTGCATAAAAATCTGAGAGCTGGCTTCAGAGAAATAATGAAGAATTAAGAGAATTAATTAAGAATGAATTAAGAGAAATGACTTGTTCCCCAATGTCCTTCCAACAGCCCACCTTGACTGTCCTGACCTTGGACTGTCACAACTGTCCCATGTTGGTCAAAGCGAGGTCACAGGAGGGGAAGCTGAGGGGGACCTTTCCAAATCATACCAATCCAGCAGCCTGATCACTGACTTCCAAATAAGGTTAAAGCACAGCTTCATTATCCAGAGCCTGAAATGTCAGCCAACTTCACCAGCATGAGAAGTGCAATCAAAAGGAGACATTGGGCACTGACTTAAAACACACCACTCAGTAAAACGGAAATCCATACAGCCACAACTGATGTCAACATCGCTGAACATTTTTAAACAACTGCAACAGATTACTATATGGTTGCGCATACTGAGATAAAAGAAACGTTCCCTGCCTGGAGTCTAAATCTGATGAAATGGAATCATATCAACTGGGCAGTTTTCAAGCACAGAGAGTTACTTCTTCCTCCCGTCCTTTCTTTATCCACCACCTGCACCTTCGACCCCCCGTTTGCAGCTAACCCTCCGTTTTAAGCTCCCATCTCCCCACTTACAGTTGGATCCTTTGAGCATCTTCCCTTCCTTCGGCAAATGTTTGAAAAAGAAACACCTAGGAGGAACAACAGTGGGAAGCCAATTTTCACCATTACCTAATTTTTCCAACCTGTTACAAAGCGCAACTAATGACATCAAAAGGGAGCGTCGTTCCTTGTGCAGGTTAAGCACTCATGGCACACCAGTACCAAATGAAGGGGCCGAGTTTTGACAACGTGATGAATACCCTCCTGGAAACGGCTGGTGAAATGGCACTCCTTGAAGGCCCATATTTCACTAACTTGGCAAAACTTCGTTTCAAGGTCATTTCCAAGTGCTCGTCTTGTGCAGAGCAGCATGCATAGAGCAGCGCTAGCATGGCACCAGGTCAATCCATTAGTCACTGCTGGGGTGAGCCTTCTGTGGAGAGGCAGCCGGCTTCAGAGTCAGACGGGCTTTAGAAAAGCATGCCAAGAAAACTTTAAGATTTGAAATGTTACGGAAAAGAAGGTTGCTGCCTCTTTCAATTGCCTACTATCCTTGCAGACGGTGGCTTTTCATATTTTTATGCAAATATTACATCTCTACCCAGTGTGAAAACCGGGTTAAAAAATGTGGTAAGTGAGTTTGTGCATATGTCTTCAATTGAGAACAGTGCTGAGTGCCAAACTTTGACCAAGCTAATCAGACTGTAGGTCTGTGTGAAAGCCTGAAGTGGTGGAATCTAGTTGCTATAGCTGCAAATTAAACAAATAAATGAGACACCATGGAATGCAGCAAAATATCTGTGGTCTGATTAGTTCATATTTGCCATATGTGTGAATATTAGCAGTCGAATTCTGAGTTTAAGCAAAGTTCTTTTCAAGACGTGCAACTGAGGGCAAATGCTTAAAAATAAAGAAAGTAGATCTGAAGTCTATGTCCAAAGATAAATATTTTACATTGTATATAAGCCTTTAAGGAATTTCATTAACTTTTTAGGTTAGGAGTATATACAAATTCCGTGTTGCTACAAATACAAGATTTCTACCAGGGCACCTTCCCTGGAAGCTTTAGACAGAGTTTGACACTAATTTGTTACTTACTATATGATGATAAGTTGAAATCATTAGCTAAGGGATGTACTTTATTTTATTTTACCTTATCTTATCTTTTCCCATCTTATTTTAGAGGATTTACATTTATTTGGCCTACTATGTGGCAGGCACTGGGCTATGTACTTCCATGACTACAATCTCATGAATTCCCACAATAAGCTTTAAATTCTCCACTAGTGGAACTCGGCAGAGAAATTTAGAAAGACTGTTGAGCAGAGAATGCTATTCTGATTAGCCTCTTAAATCACATACACTAAACTGTTTCCATAGAATAATAAAACTGGAGAAAACTACGGAAGTCACTTGGTTCAGTTCCCTTTTCTAGGTGGCTCACAGGTCTGCATCTATTTGAAGTACGGCATACAGAAACGGAGCAGCTTTTTTTGAGTTTACGTGGTGTGAGAAAGAGAATAGAGCAAAAAAGACATTCTGCTGTGTGTGCGGTCAAGGCAACAAGGACGTATAGAGAGGAATGTTTAGGGCTTCCCTGGTGGCGCAGTGGTTAAGAATCTGCCTGCCAATGCAGGGGACTCGGGTTCGAGCCCTGGTCCGGGAAGATCCCACATGCTGCGCAGCAACTAAACCCACGTGCGCAACTACTGAAGCCCGCGTGCCTAGAGCCCGTGCTCTGCAACAAGAGAAGCCACCGCAGCGAGAAGCCTGCGCACCGCAATGAAGAGTGGCCCCACTCACCGCAACTAGAGAAAGCCCTCATGCAGCAATGAAGACCCAACGCAGCCATAAATAAATAAATAAATTTAAAAAAAAAAAAGAAAGGAATGTTTATTAACATCGATCTTTTTACCCTACACATATAGAGAGTAGCAATGTTAACAGCAGCACGTGGACCTATAAGATAATTAGATCTATTACCAGATCACATGAATTAATGTATTTGATAAGGGTGAAAAAGTTTGCATTAAAGGGAAACATTTTCACCAATCAGGGCTAATCTTTGCACTTAGGTTAAAGCATATCTTAATTAGATCATTAGGTGTAAGCTCCTTCTCTGAATATGGATATGGCAGAACAACAGGAAAAAAAATCACTCTTGCTTAGATGAAAAGGAAAATAATTTAAAATGCCAGGAATGTTTACCAGTGTCTTGATGAAATATGTTTGTGAGCTATAATGACAATTCATGTTGAAAGACATCTCTTTAACTCGATGTTAAAGCTCCATGGAGAGAGGCCTTCGGTAGAGTAAGTGCCGTGGGGTCAGGCAGCTCAGCATTCTACTCCCAGCTAGTCTCCTCACCAGCGGGGTGAGCTTGGACAAGTGGACATCATTTTCAGTAACAGTTACTGCTGCCTGCTCTTCCTGTCTACCACCACGTATGTCATCATCATCTAAATACCTGTCTTGACCTTAGGAATCAACCACCCTCTCCACGCACAGTTACAACGTGGTTATAATTTACTGCTCTGAAAAATCAATTATGTTGTTACTGACTTTACTCAGAGTGTCGTCTCCAAAGCAGCTTCAACTCAGTGGCACAAACTTCGGCACCACAATTCAAAACAAAGAATACATCATTTTATTAAACCGCAGCATATCCATTCAATGATCCTCAAGTTCTTAGTCCTGCAGCTTCCCCAGAGCCCATCCCGTACTCACACTGCATTTAACAAGCTGGAATTCCCTAGGAATACATCTTAGGGTCCTGCAATTTGTGGAAAAACAAAAATAACAACAACTTTAAATCTTAGCTTAACCACACTGGTCAGGTAAGAATGATGTGGAAGCTTTAGTGTAGAGAACAGGGAAACTGCCAAAAAAGTTGATGGAAGCTTGGACAACACTAACAAGCAAGGACGACTGCACTTGCCAAATCATGTGAAAGTGTAAAAACACATCTAGACAAGCTGAAGCCTGGTCAGGGGAGAGAGTGTGATGAAGGGCGTGTATACCATTTCCTCAATAAACGTTTACTGAGTGTGCACTTAATCCCAGACACTATGCTAGGTTTTGGAAGAAAGGATAAAAAATTTTGTTGTCCTTTATGGCCTCATAGCCAATTGGAGGAGTAAGCAAGTAACTGAACAGTAACCAAACAATGTGATGAGAGAAAACATAGGTGTATAAACAAAGTGTTATGAGTGCAGTGAGAAGACCTACTCAGATGCCGAGGAGCCTCTGGACTACTTCACTCATAGGTGGTGTCTGAGAAAGAAATGCAGAAAGGGGGCATCAGACCTTCAGTTCTTCTAGAAAAGTAACTGAGGCAGCAGTGCAGAGAGAGGTCTGGTGATGAGACAGTGGGGAGGAGAGAGATGAATTGAGCTTGTTGCCTCAGTTCAGTTGAATGATGATGAAGCCTTGAACTAAAGCAAGGATGGTGGAGGTTAGGAGGCTGGGGCAGACTCGACAGCTACTTTGGAGGTATATACGATATGGCTTGCCAACTAACTCTGAGGGGTCTGGTAAAAAGGAGCTTTTAGATGCATCTTGCCATTATTGAGAAGGAGATGAAAGATGGGGTTACAAGATTTAGAGGAGGGGTTAATGAGGTTGTTTCAATATGTTTACCTCAAGGTCCTTGTGTCAAATGCAGAGTGTGATGCCCTATGAGACACTGGACCAGGAAGTACAGACTTGGGAATAACTCTGGTAGGGCAGAGATTGAAGTCATGAAGGAGAGTGAGACCCTTTTGGAAGAGAACATGAGGAGAACAAATAGGACTGGTGTTTCAATCTTGAATAATGGATGAAGGGACTGGGCAGATTTGGACTTAAAAAGAACGGAAGACTCAGTTCCTTATGAGAGTCTTTCCTAAGCTGAAGACCCCATGGTCTTGGTCTACTACTGAAGCTCCATCATCAGGGATGCTCAAGCAGAGACTGAATTTGCCAGTATATTGTTCAAGTGATTTAAGTATCACATGGTGTATGGACCAGATGATCTTTGGAGTCACTTCCCAAGTCCAAGATTCTGGCATTCTGTGCCTCTGTGACAGAAAATGCAGCTTTTTTCCCACTTCACTTTCTTTGGCAGCCATCACTGATGCTTGCTGAGGTTGGAACTTCAATTAAAAGGGAACTGGAAAGGATATAGGGATGGACTTCTGCCAAGGAGTTAAGTCTGTGGCTAATGAATGATCTGTCTGTGGTAGTGAAGAAGGAAGCCAGTTCCCAGGACAACACCTGCCTGCCTGTCCCCACCCGTCCCCCAACTATGAAGAGCTAAGGGCAGATGAATGGGAAACATATGAATGAAGTTTACTTTGAAATATCTATGGATTTAAGAATTAGGGGTAAAAAAACTTGAGTAAACCACTCTTTGGGTTTTGCTGACCCCAAAATATCTGAATATAATTTATAGACCTTTTGATGAACTCACAGTACTGCTGGGCCTGCTCATCTATTAAATGTAGCAAGAAAAAGGGCAGAGTGTAAGCCAAGTAATATTAGCCTTGAATTCTACCCTTGCATGGAAAATCAGTTCTACAAAGGAATTTGTGACGGCAGGAAGTTACTTTAAAAAGGCATCTGGCTATTACGCTAGAGAAAAAATAACTAATACCCAAATAAAACAATCAATATATGGAAGAGCTTTTCAATACATCTGATCCAGGCTATTACTTATCTGGCCTGTAGCTCTTAGATGTTCCAAGGACCCATGGTGTGTTCTTCAGACATCAATTCTGGCCTTTTCAGGTAAGAGAAACAATATATGTACAACCAATAAGCCCCTCTGGGGGGACAGCAGGGCATGCATGCAAGATTTGGCTGCAGTGCAGCTGAATTTGAAAAATGAAGTAAAATACAAGTTAGGAAAAAAGTGAATGGTTTGGGGTGGCATTCTCTGTCAACAATTATGGAGGGGAACGAGAAAGAGTGGGATAAAAGAGAACAAGAGAAAATGTGGACATAGACTATTGATAAAGTCGATTCATTCATGCAATGAATTAGGTACTGTTCCAGGTGCTAGGGATAAATCAGTCACTAAAACAAAGATCCCTGCCTTTATGGAAATTAAATTCTAGAAGAAGGAGATGGACAATAAGCTCTAAATACAACATATAAATAAAAGCATGTAATATGTCAAAGACAGTAAGTGCCATGAGGGGGATAAGGAGCAAGGTAAGGGGATTCCGGGGGGATGGGGTGGCTGCAGTGCCTAATAGGCTACTCAGCATAAGCTTTACTGAGAAAGTGCCATTGAGCAAGGATTTGAGGGGTGTTGAAGAAGTGAGTTAAGCAGATGTCTGGTGGAGAGCATTCCAAGACAAGCAGAGTGCTTGGTGTGTTGAAGGAACAGAAAGGAGGCCAGCTCAATCTACTAACATCTATTGATTCATCAAATGATTATTGAGTACCTATACTACGCCAAGGACTATGCCAGGTACTGAAGAGAGAAAAATTAATCCCCAAAGCTCAAGAAGCTATGAAGGAGATATGGTATTTAAAACTGTGTGGTTTGGCCGTGACATTGTGCCTTCTTTACCCTAGGACATTTTTAACTCCCTTTCCCCCCATCTTCCTCTTTCTCATCTCCTATTCGATCTCCCTCCTTTTCGTGGCCATTTCTCTTCTCACCCATGATGTTCCCTCCTTTCCTTTTCTCTTCTATCTTTTCCCCTTCCCCATCCTAGCCTCTCTATCTCCTCCTCTTCTTTCTTGCTTCTTTCAGGACTTTTTCTTTACCTTTGATTTTCTGTAGTTTAAAAGTGATACGCCTAGGCATAGGGTTTTTTGTTTGTTTGTTTTGTTTTATTTTGCATTTATCCTGTTTGGTGTCCGCTGAGCTTCCTGGATTTGTGGTTTAAGGTTTAAAATTAATTTGAGGGAAATTCTCAGTCGTATTTCTTCTGTTTCTTTCTCCTTCTGGTAATCCCATCATGCATCTGTTACACCTTCAGTAGTTATCCCATAGTTCTTGGATGTCTGTTCTGCTTTTTCAGTCTTTGTTCTTTTTGCCTTTCGGGTTTTGAGGATTCTATTGATATATTTTCTAGCTCAGAGAGTCTTTCCTCAGCTGTGTCTAGTCTACTAATAAGCCCCCCAAAGGCATTCTCTATTTCTGTTACAGTGTTTTTTATTGCTAGCATTTCTTTTTGGTTCTTTCCTAGGATTTTCATCTCTCTGCTTACATTGCCCATCTGTTCTTGCATGATGCCTACTTTATCCCTTAGCATATTAATCATAGTTGTTCTAAATTCCCAGTCTGATAATTCCAACATCCCTGCCATGTCTGGTTCTGATGCTTGCTCTGTCTCTTCTAATTGTGTTTGTTGTCTTTGGTATGCCTTGTGATGTTTTTTTTTTTGATAGCCGGACATGACGTACTGAGTAAAAGGAACTGCTGTAAAAGGCCTTTAGTAATATGGTGGTGAGGTGTCAGAGGAGGAAAAGTGTTCTACAGTCCTATGATTAGGACTCAGTCTTTTAGTGAGACTGTGCCTCTGGACTATGAACTTCCCAAGTGTTTCTTGGGGGTTTTTTTTCCCCCTCAGGTAGGACAGGAAGGCTAGAGCCAGCTGGAGTTGGGTATGTCCCTCCTCCCAGGTCAGTTAGGCTCTGATGATACCTCAGCAGGTTAGACTCTGGTTAACTAGTTTCCATTAAGGTCAGGCTTTGCTAAGAGCTGAGTGTTCTGATGTATTTCACAATGGTTCCTTTCTCTTCCCTCTGCTGGAAGCATGAAGGGATGTTTCTCTGAAATTTATTCTGGGAATCTGGTTGAGCTCCTGCAGGTAAATCTCACAATATTGTGGGAACCTCTCTATGCCTGGGCCACCCTGGACTTTTTCACTCTCAGGTTGTCCTCTCCGAGCCTCCAGTAATCCATCAATTACCATTCAGGTTTCCCTCCCCGGGTGCTGGTTCCCCCAGTGGTTTCTGCTCAGGAGACTCTGCTCCAGTTTAGTTGTTATTCTCTGTATTTGCTTGTCTGTCTCTCTAACCTTGGGGCAGTGGTTTGCTCTATGTTCTCCCTTCTCATATGGATCCAAGAAGCGTTGTTGATGTTTTCAATCTGTTGAGATTTTTACCTGTTATGACGGAGTTGCAACTTCCAAGCTCCTCATACGTGGAACCAGAAAACCCTCTTCGTCTCTGCCTCACAAACTTGTTCAAAGGTTTCTCAAACATCATTTAAAAGAATACACTTTCTCAATTTACAATATTTCCAGTTGAAAGAATAAATAAGAAAGAGAATTGACAAAAGCTAAAATAAAATACCTTAAAATCCATTACTGATTTAAAAGAGACGGAATAATCGAATCTTCATGTCAAACTTTAGAAGGGCAATATCTAACACAGGAGAACTGGGCTTGGTAGAACTAATGATCACAAATGAAAATTCACAATGGAAGAAGCTAAAATCAGTAAAATTTGACATGAAAAAAGCTTACAGATGAGAACAGTATTCAATAATTCTGAAAGTATCTGCCTCACTGTGGATGTAGCTCTCCTTGTTCTTTGGGGTCTTATTTGTTTTCTTTGGGAGGTCCATTGGGAGCCTTAGAAAGAAGTTCCCAAGAAATTTCTGACCTCTGTTCCAGTCTTACTTTTATTTTTGAAAATTTCCAGATATCTTCCAGTTACTTTAGAATATATTGGGAAAATTGAGAAAGGTAGTTTTTTCATATGAAAAAGAAGGTCTTCTTTCAACCAACAACTTATTCTATGAAATATCCAATATCAGGGTGGCAGATTCCACGGGTCATGAAATGCATAATCTTTTTATCCCAGAAAAGGAAAATTTCTGTAAGTTGTATTATTTACCAAAAGAATAATGTCAAATTTGAGTTCCTGCAAAACCAATGATCATCCAAGCAGTATTTAATGCCTTCTTTTCTGGGAAAGACAGATGTACAAAAACTTTAGTAATTACCAAATGTCAAAATAATATTGAACAGAATAAACATTTGCCTAAATTAAGGTTCTCTTGAGGATCAATTACATATAACAAGAACAACTGACAAATCAAGCATGATGAGAGGTGGGATTTATGTTTTTGTCTCCTGATAAATTATATGGGGAATGAATAACTCCTGTTGTGATTATAAGAACATCTAGGTCATGTCTGCTTAAAGATCTGTGGGATAATAATAATATCCTAACCTTCTGCAGTGCTTGGCATTCTCAAAAGCACTTTATAAACATTAATTAGGTCTTCAATAAGCTGAGACTGTCTTGTTGGGTTTTTTTTTTTTTTTTTGGTGTACAGGATATTTATTAGGTGGTGTCTTCAGGATCAACACATGTGGTTAGGGTGACAAATTCATCCTGGTTTTCCTAGGACGTTTTTTATTTTAGCACTGAAAATCCAGCATCCTGAGAACTCCCTCAGTCCTTGGAAAACTGGGACTGTTGGTAACCCTACCTGTGGTAGAGAGGGGGCAGAAGCAGAGTTGAATGAAGGGAGAAGCCAAGCTGTAATCCAGGCCTGATGGCCTCAGCTAACCCCATAGACAAAGAATTCTGGAATTAAGTTTGCCCTTCAGGCATGTCCAGCATCAGGCTAAAATGGCCAGGCCTTTATACTCCTGTTGCCTCAGACATTAGATGTGGGCTGCCCTGGGAAGGGCATGGCCTTGGGTGGGCAGTATCTGAATGGGGCTGACAGCTAAAGGCTATCTGCTGACAGCACTTCTAGGAGTCCGGGCCACAAACCCTTCCATGAAAAGGGATCTATGTGTTGCATCCCTGTGTCTAATACAGATGTATGTAGATATATTCTTATATTTGCATAGACTATCTGTGGAAGAATGCACAGGAAATTGGTATCAGTTGTTACCTCCAAAGAGAGGATATAGGTGACCAGGAGAGCAGAGTGGAAAGAGGAAATGCTCTAAGGAGATAGTCCTTTGTACAGTTTGAATTTTTCTATCATGTTAAATGTATATGTACATTGCAAACATGAAGTCTTGTTGGTTTTTTCCTGTTATAGCATCACTGAGAGTCTGCAATCTTTCTAGAGTTTAAATATTTATTTACTTATTGCTTTTAAAGTGTATTTACTCCATTGACAATGCTTTAAAATTATAATCAGCAGAAGAGAAATGTTCACAGTTCTAGTTTTGCAACTAAGAAACAAGCCAGAGTAACAACAGTGCTTCTCCTTGCCAGAGTGAACACAGTCTGTTGGGGGTACTCTGTTGGTCTGGGAAACTGTTTTCTTACTTACCTTCATCCACTTCAAACATGCCCTTCCCATCCTTTAAAACTGCATGTGTTTTTCTTATCCCGTAACTACACAGTGCCTAGCAGGGTGCTTTGCATGTGGTGGGTTTTCAAAAAACGTTTGCTAGATTGAATTAAACCAAAGCTCAGCCCCCATATGTGGCAGCCATGCGGGATCCTACCACAGCTATCTGTGACCACTCTCATTACATTTTGGAAACTCCGATTCATTTGCTGATATCACTTCTGTTTTTCTTTTGTCTGATTATCAGTGGACTGAGAATAAAAGGTGATAGAAAGAAATAAATGTAAACTTGACATTCTTCTAAGTTTCAAAAGCAAATACACAAACATCCTTTACATTATCAACACTTAGTGAATGCCTAATGGGCATGTATGCTGTTTGAATTGCTGGGAATACAAAGATAAATAGGGTTGCAAGGACAGAACAATTTTTGATTTTGGATATTGAACTGACTCCATTTAAATGTGCTATACTGGGGCTTCCCTGGTGGTGCAGTGGTTAAGAATCCACCTGCCAATGCAGGGGACATGGGTTCGAGCCCTGGTCTGGGAAGATCCCACATGCCACGGAGCAACTAAGCCTGTACACCACAACTACTGAGCCTGCACTTTAGAGCCCACGAGCCACAGCTACTGAGCCCGCGTGCCACAATTGCTGAAGCTCTTGCGCCTAGAGCCTGTGCTCTGCAACAAGAGAAGCCACCACAATGAGAAGCCCGTGCACCACAACGAAGAGTAGCCCCCGCTCGCCGCAACTAGAGAAAGCCCATGCACAGCAGTGAAGACCCAATGCAGCCAAAATCAAATAAATAAATAAATAGACAAATAAATATATGTGCTATACTTTATATGTTTGTATTTTTAGTTGTAATAAATTAAAATTCTTTGTGTGGAGGGTGTGTGTGTGTGTGCTATTTTAATGGAGCCTGGAGATAACCTAGTGTTTACACAGCAAGGGTGTATTACCCTTCTATTCACCCATTTCCTCTTCTCTTCTGCAAATAAATTCTAGGATTGCTTGCTGAGAGAAAAGAGGAAGACAATGGAAAGAAAGAGGTAGAATATTTTCCTTTAGTTATAATCATGTCTAACTTTTGGCAACTTTGGTGTAAATCAAAATTGAAACCCCTGTGGATTTCAGACCCTGTAAGTTTTCTCTTATGCCTGTTTGAATGCTGCAAATTCAAGACTGACTTGATGATTCTCCTGAAATGGTGTCATGATTGATAGACTTATACACTGCATCTCAGTTCTGTGGTTCAGGGCTCTGGATCCCTGGAAATTATGTTGAGAGTCTTCAAACAATGAATATGATTCCATACGTAAGAACAGAGTACATTCTCTCTTGGAATTCTTGTAGTTATAAAGATCTAAGCAGGCAATAATAGTGAACAGGCCTAGAGAGCCGTAAACCATTTGCAGAAATATTTGACGGTTACAAATTAAACTAGACAGTATTAAATAAAATATGTTCTATCCTCCTACATTCTTAGACATATTTTCGTAAAACAAAATAAAATAATATGATTGGATGAGTAGTAAAATTTATAAATTACAAATATAAATATTTAGTATAATATAAATATCCCCAAATTTTATTTTCTTGCCTTCATTTCAGCAAATTCACTAAATATGTTTTTATAATGGAAATTCTTACAAAACTGGACCTCTACTGACAGTATTAATCTAAAATATCAATTAAAAAGTAATTATAATTAAAGTGTATACAACTTGAATGTTTTCATCAAAACATAAACATTAAATAAATGTAAAAATTTTAATGAATTATTTTCATACTTTAAAATTAGATATTCAAAAGCAGCTATTAAAATTAAAGGCAAATACAAACTATAATTAATTAAATACAATTTTAAAAAAGCTGAAAATGCTGATTTAATTTTTTGATGTTTCATAAATCATATTACACATTTTTATAAAGATTAAATTATTCATGATTCCAGCATTTAATGTTCATATTTTAATTGCCAATCCAAAGCATTAGCACCATGTTTTATGCATGATGTATTTAAAGTTTCATATATACATATTTAGAGTAATGTAAATTGTTTAATATTGCAAAATATTCCTCAGCCATCAAATGCAACTTCTTTGTTAGTAATTCTGGAACCATGAATTGGAACATGAAAAAAAGCCAAGAAATGGTCATTCAGCTTTTCTAAGACAAAATTCATTGGGAAAGAAATCTACTGAGCTCATATTATCTGAGAGGACTTGACATGTTCGTTAATTTATCTTTTCCCTTTCCTAAATATTTCTGTCACTCAAATCCTCCTTGCATTTCTAAGTAGTGTTTTTCTCCAAGAGTGAGACTTTTAACCCATCAAAGTGAATCAAGGGAAAATTAGGAGCGTCCAGCTGAAGTTCTAATAACTTCATACAAACTTAATAAACCATTCATTTGCAACATTAGACAGTGCCAGGATCTGCAAAGATTGTGATTTATTCTCTGGCCAGAAGGTAACACTGTACAGTTTAGGGATGTGGACAACAGGCCAGATTGCCCAGGACTCTACTTCTACAGCACATGATGCAATCATTTGTTCTCAGCTAAGGCCCTTCTGGTGTCAGAAACTTTCTAAGCCTCAGTTTCTTCATCTGTAAAAGGGATAATAATTTCTTGTTCATAGAACCACTATGAAAATTAAATTATATAGCCTGGCACATAGTAGGTTATCGAAAAATAGTAGTTATTAGTATTGACTGGCAAAGAATTATGGGGACTGGCTGTACTGCATTAGTCATCAATCTAATGATTATGTACTGGTCTTCCTATATGCCAGGTGGCTGGGCAGAGACACAGGATTCCAAGGCTGCTATTTTGCACTAGCTGTATAACATTTTTGCGGACATGTACCATGGAGATATGAAAGTGTGGGGCCAGCACAGCTAACAGCAGAGCAAACTTGGCTTGTAAAAGTGGGGAAAGGCTCCATGAAGAAGACAGTATACAAGCTGGCAGGATAAGCAAGAGTTTCCCAGTGAAGAATGGGAAGGGCATTGGGGGCAGAGGATTGCAAAGATTTGGGAGTTATGAAAGCATTTCCACATTCAAGAAAAGCAAAAAGTTGGAGAGAGGCAGAGTAACCATGTCAGGCTCCTGGTTAAATTTAATTGACAAGACCCAACTGATTTGTTTGTAACTAGACCTGAGGTGCCATGTTAATCATTCTACAGTGTGGCTCTAATTGGACTCAAGGAAAATTCCAGTTCTCTGAGATGTGCTACTTTTGAGGGGTTGGCTTACAAAAGGTTTGGTCAATGCCCCTCACTACAATAATGTTTGTTTGTTACTACACAGCATTTTCTTAAAATATACCAAAATTGGGGGCAGAAAGGAAACACTTACTTTGGACCTCAGATGCGTGATTTCCAGTTCTCCATTTCCCTAAAATTTCTGTCATGGGTTGCCCTTTTCACTAGGAGCACCCAGGGACACATTCTAAAAATTGCTGTAACCAAAAAATGCAGGCTTCTTAGTTAATAACAAAACAGTGCTCAATTCCAGAGATGGAAAGGGAAGACGACACAAAATTTCTCTGCAGAAAATATACCCTCAAATCTTGTCAAGCAATGTGCAAACCAGCCAAAGTATTTGATTTGAAACTTGTGAAGGTAACATCATTGCTAAAGCATCCGAAAGAATTAGACTGAGAAGAAGGAAAAGACCTCGCAGCTGCCGGCAAATACCCTGGGATGGGCAGGCCCTGACAAGGTGGACAACCACTGCTGAGGACACCGCCAACGTCTGTAGCAACTCTCCCACGGAAAGTAACAGCCCTGCCTCCCCTCCAGGGGAAATTCTCCAAGTACACTGGTTACTTCCAACACAATCTCACTGATGTGAAGTGGAGGAGGCATGGGGTGTCCATAGTGGTGCAGGTGGGAATCAATCCTTAGTCTCCAACAGGGGACAAACCTTTGAATGGCACAGAAATTAAATCCATCCTGGAGTGAGCCAATTGTATTATACCTAACACCACTGACACCTCTTGTAAACTATGGATTCATCTACTACGTAGTTTTAATAGTGACTCAATTTCATGAGAAGACCTTTTTTATTTACGTTCAGTTTTCTTCTCTAACTGTACTCTCTCATTATAATTTTCAATTCACAGTTATTTAGGTAGATTCTGTGGACAGCCTAAATTAGAAAACAGCTCTTTAGTAGATTTTTTTTAAAATAAAAAGAAATCATTTGTTTTAGTCCACTTACCATTCCATGGTTTAGCCACCCTGGGATAAAATTATCAAGCAACTTCGGGTAAATCATCTCTCTGTCATAGGCATAAATGATCCAGAACACCGCTACAACGAACTGGAAGGGAAAAAGAGATCCTTTATTTCAAAGGCACCAACTGTCCACAGCATACAATTTGTCGGTTATCTATTGTTCAAAGAACCCAACAAAACTATAATTTATAATGAAAGACAAATCAGTAAGCCAGCTAATAACTGCAAAGATTGTTCTAACTTCAACCCATTAGTGGTAACTGTTGGGGTCCTTCCTCTTTCCTTGATCTCCCAACTGTGTTCCCTCAGGCGAAGGGCTCTGTTTGTGAGGGAGAGAGAGATGGTCTCTCTGTCATCTGGAACAGCTCCCTTCCAGGGCTAAGTGTGTTGGTTTGATTCCTCTCAAGAGGGTTTAAAAGTTCATTGGTGGTTTTTTGGATCCCATTCCCCACTGTACAGCGCTAGAACACATTCAAGAAGCTGTAGTGTATTTTCCTTGAACCCATCATGTGGTTTAAATTAATCTTCACATTCTCAAGTTTCTATTTCACCACTCACAGCATTGAAATCACTGCTATAAAATGTCCCAAAGTCACAATTCCAGCAAATGTATTAATTTATATAGCCTAAGCGGGGGCTTTAGTGACACTGAGAAGCAGAGTGTACGAAGAGTTAAGGAAGATTCCTAATTTATGAATAACTCATAAATTCATCTGGATTCCAGAGGTTTATTTTGACCCATCAGCAACATCATCAACAAAAGCGAGGAGAGTACTCAATTTATTATCTTACCTTTCCTCAAACTAATGGCGAGAGAAGCAGCTCAGATAAAATAAAGAAATGAATGGCCCAAGGCCTTAACCTTCACCATAGAATTTTTTTTTTTTAAATGAATGCTTTTGTAAATAGTCTATAAATGTAGCATAGAAAAGGGAATGAACCATCCCAGAGGGAGGTCTCATAGTCTCTTCAGAGTTATGTGTCAAAATAATAAATACTACGGAATGATAAAATGTGGCATGAATGTTAAACAGAAACAATTTTATCTCATTTCTTGTAAGTCATCCATGCCCTGTCATTTTATTAATAATATATATTTTATTGCCACTTTTTATAAAACTCCTGGTGTTTATAGCTCAAGGCTAGTAATCAGAAGGATTCCAAAGTTCTTTTAGAAGCACGTCAGTTATCACACGGATAGTCTTAGCCCCCCCAAAAAATTCACCCTTAAAACCCAGGATGTTATGAACATTCACTGATTCATAAAACACATTGAATGATAATTACAATAGGCAACTGTAGATAACACACGTAGTTTTAATACCAGATTAGGGTCCCCAGTTATTTATCCTGCTTTTGGGGCAACTATTTTCACTCAGTGGATAAATGCACAAGAGGAAAAAAGAAAAAAACATCTATTATTAGCTTAAGGTTAACTATCATCAGGATCTTTCCAAGTACAACAAATAATTTTTGAATTATCCACAATTTGGGTTTGTTCATTCCACTACTAACTTCATGTGTATTGAATATCAGTGTTCCCTGCCCTCAGACCTGGGTGGGCTCCATGCTTTACAGTCTTGTTACGCAAAGTGTGGTCCCATGAATCAGCAGCACCCACGCCACCTGAGAGCTTGTTAGATGTGCAGAATGCAGGTCCCAGCCTGATATGTTCTGATCCTGTATTTTAATAAGATCCTGAGGTCATTCCTATGCACGTAAACGTTTGAGATGTCCTGCTTTGGAAGGCTCTGCTCCAGCCACCTGGAGCCTCCTCCCTCGCCATGGAGTGAGGCAATCCCAGGTCCAAGTGGCTGGTCTACCCAGAGCCTGCACCCCCTCCCCTTCTAAACCACATCCTGGGAAACCATGACCCTGGAATTTCCTGCCTAAGTAGACACAAGTATGCCTCAGGGCCTGTGTGGGTCTCCTTCTCGGGTCTGACCCTGGAAGACTGACTGTGCAATAAATGTTTGTATCCCTTGACCAGAGAGATGGTTAAGGGGTATTTACTCCTGTAGGATGAGAACCAAAGTTTTACATGTGGCCTGGGTGTCCATACACAGGCATGAAACTGTTTCAATCCTGGATGGAGCCATCAGTAGAATCCCTTTACCTTTGCCACATAATGTAATTTAATCATGACAGCGACATCCCATCACAGTCACAAGTCCCCTCCCATACTCAAGGGGAGGGGATTATACAGGCCTGTGTAGCAGGGGGCAGAATCTTTAGGCTGTCTTAGATTCCTGCTTACCATATGCTTCTACTCTTCTTTTCCAATATTGTTTTGGCTATTTTAAGTCCTTGGCATTTTCATTTAAATTTTAGAATCTCAGCTTGTGAATTTCTACAAAAACATCCCCCTAGAATTCTGATTATGACTGTACTGAATCAATATATTCAATATGAGGAGAAAAGACATCCTAACAATATTGCGTCTTCTAACCTATGAACATAATTTATGTCTCCATTTATTAAGATCTTTAATTTCTCAATGTTCGTAGTCTTCAGTGACAGCTCTTGCACATATTTTAAGTCTACCACTAAGCATTTTATGTTTTTTCTGCTATTGTAGATAGCATTAAATTTTTTTTTACATTCTTTGTTTGCTAGCATATAAAAACACAAATGATTTTTTGTATATTGACATGGTATTCTGTATCTTTGCTAAATTCACTTAGTCATTTGAGTGGTTATGTTATAAATTATTTTGGTTTTTATATGTACACGATCTACAAATGAAGACAGTTTTTCTTCTTTCTTCACAATTTGTATGCCTTTTAGTTCTTTTTCTTTTCTTATTGCACAATGTTGACCAGAAGTGATGAAGAGTGAGCATCTTTGTCTTCTTCCCCACTTAGGGAAAGTGTTCAGTTTCTCAACATTTCAGTTTAATATTAATTGCAGGTTTTTCTTAGGTGTCTTTTATCAAGTTGAGGAAAATCTCTCTTATTCTTAATTTATGTATGTAATGAATGAGTGTTGAATTTTTTCAGATAGCTTTGCTGCATATCTTCAGGTGACCATATATTTTTTTCTCCTTTATTCTGTTAATATGATGAATGATGGCAATTGATTTTTAATGTTAAACCAACCTTTAATTCCTGGTCATTATGATGATCTTTTTTTTATTTAATTATTTTATTTTATTTTTATTTTATAATATTTTATATATTATTGGATTCGACTTGCTGATATTTTAAGGAATTTTTTCCATCTTTATTCATAAAGTATATCATCTAGTTAGTTTTTTTTTCCCTCATAACGTCATTTTCTAATATTGGTTACAGGATAATGCTGGCCTCAAAAAATAAAGTGGGAAATATTCCCTCCTCTATTTTGTGAAGGACTTTGTGCAAGGTTGGTATTATTTCTTCCTTACCTATTTGATATACTTCTCCAGTGGCATCATCTGTACTTATAAGTTTTCTTGTGAGAAGATTTAATTGTGAATTCAATTTCTTTAATGGATATAGAGGTTTCAGGTTTTCTATTTTTTCTTGAGTTAGTTTTAGTCATTTTTGTCTTTTATAGATTTTCTCCATTTCATCTAAATTTTTGAATTTATAAAGTTGTTCTTAATATTCTGCTATGGAAATCAGCAAATGCTACAAATCAGGTAGTTTATCCTTAGAGAGCTGGTTGTTAAAGTTTGCCAGCACAGCACTCTGGAGAGCAACTTTCTGTTCACCAGGAATGATCATTCATGGTGTCCCTACCACATATAAAGCATTGTGGGGTCGATACTTAATAGTGCAATTTGGCCAATCCTTTGACCCCTACCATAGATTGATGGAATTGTATGGGTTATTAAAAGCAAAGTGACTTTCAAGAAAGTGTTAGTCACCTTTCTCAGTGTAACACCAGAAGATCAAGAGGTACAGCTAACTGAGTAATCAGCCTTCTAAACAATTCTTGAGATAAAAACACTGCACAGATGGTAGCTTCTTGGCTTCCTGAACTGACATCCTCTTGATGGTATGGTCATCAGCAAACCCAAAATAAGTTTGAACTCTACTACCAGGGCATGGATATGAACAAAAATAGGTTCTCCTGGACAGGCTAAGTGATGTTGAAACGTCCTACTGTTGTGAAGAAGCTCCTTCTCTGTCCAGGACTGGTAGCCAGCTGTTCCTCAGCACACACCTGCTGCTTCTGTGCTGCCAGGACCAGAATACTGTACTTGAACTGAGAGTGGGAGAAGCACAGTCACTTCCGAGTTCTTCAAGCTTCCCAGACAAAACACCTGTGTTACAGTGGTTATTGAGGCCTCATTTGAACCCCCCGGAAGGATTAGAAATAAACACAAAAGAAAACTGGATTCATGCTTTGTCTCTTTTTGTAAGGAGTCTCTCATATGGAGTCCAGTAGAAGCTGAAGCTAATCAGCTTTAGTTTACTTCTAAGAAAAAGCTTTACTGATCAGTGGGAAATTCCTTGGAGTTTAGTAACACCAACTAGAATGCAAAGGATGTCACAGAGACATTTACCCTGAAGGAGGCTAAAAAGTCACTTATCTGTAGATTGGTCTATGAAGGCCATTTAGCGTGATCTCAAACATCCACTGTTGAAGGAGGGAAGGAGGAACTCAATGAATGTATCTTTAAGTTTTCAGCTTCAACATGACATGAGTTTATGGAATTGCTTTCCCTTTTAAAACAAATCTATTAGTACTCAGACTTTACCAATTACTGATTGGAAAACATTTAAATTCTCTTTTGGGCTCTACTCCTTTGCTTCTAGATTTCCTTTTCATGATTTGCTTTCCCATCGATTCTTTCCAAGGTCATACTGTTGCTGAGAAGTAACAGTTAGACATGTTTCCAGCTGTGATTTCTCTTTCCAAATGCACAAAGCATGAGAGTAAGTTGTGTGCTCTGGATGCTAGCTGGCTTTGTCTCTGATGGCCTCCGTGCAGACAGTGAATGCCTCATTTTGACATGGCCCTTGTCTTCCCACTTTGCACATCTAGGAGATCCTGAGTCCGCAGGTGCTCTCCTTCTGGCTGACTTCCCTCAGCCATACTGTTAACTTCAGAAATGCAAAGGGAAGCATAGGGCACTCTGAAATGTTATAGTATCTTTTGTTCCAGAGTACAATTTTTTTCTAGTACTCATTCCTAGAAGTGTGACAAAGAATTCCTCTACTGTAATGATGAGGTTGTGAGTTACATTATATTTTTTTATGCTGTACATTCTGCTCAAATTACTTTAAAACCAGAATCTCCATTTAGAGAGTTTCTAAAGCACATGTTGATGTTATGCCTTTCTCATGGCTTTCACCTTTTTGGTAGAATTTATAATTTCTCCATATTTATCCACACTTAGGTCCTTAATTATCTTCTCTGACTGAGTAATTACGTGAGAATAAAAACCCAACTCCTACAGGAGCCCGCATGATTTGATGCCTGCCTATATTTCCAGCCTTCACTTGTACAGTATTCTTTCTTGCTCCCTAAGCTAAAATTGGCGATTTGATTGTTCCTAAAACTCATCATGTGCTTTCCTGCCTCAGAACCACAGCATTTTCCACTCTATGCCAGGAATGTCCTTCCATCATTTTCATGTGGCTAGATTCTCTGTTCCTTCAGGTCTACTTTAGACAGCATGGAAGCCTCACCACTGTTCCATTATTTTCTATCAGAAACCCTGATAGAAAATAGTATTTTTGTTGTTCAATTGTTCACTGTCTGGCTCTTTTATGAGAAAGTGAAGTCTCAGGAAGTAGGGACTTCTCTGTCTTGTTTACTGCTGTTTCCTCACTAACTGGCATATAACATGTTTATGGTAAAAATTTGCTGAATAAATGAATAAAGGTGCATTGCTGTTCCTTATACGTGTCAGACCCCACATCTCCCAGAGAAGCAAGTATCTTTTTACTTCTTCAATTTTCTTCCCATTGACCTAAGATTTCTCTTTTATGTTGTCCACATTTTGTGTCCTCCTGTCTGTGAGGAGATAACACTTTCTTTCCAAGATTTTTCTTTTAGCTCATCCCTTCTCAGATCTTTTATCCGTTAGCTCTTCTTTTACCTGTTTAAGTCTTCTATCATCTTAAAATAATCCTTCCCTGAATTTCTAGATCAAGATGGAAGACTAAAGGCTCTCTTTCTTGAAATCAACCAAGAATAAGGGGAATAAGAAACAGAAAGAAACCAATGGAAGCAGGGAACATCCCTAATCCAATAATCACTCTTCTCAACTGGCTGCCAAGTGTTAGGGAAATTGAACACGGCCAGGGGGAGACACTAATGTAAGAAACAAGATCCGAGGGCTCTCTGGTCTGGCGAGCAGAACAGAGAGATCGCTACAGGTGACACACTGTAAGGGACACTCTGTGACCCTTGCTGGGAACCAGAGCTCTGAGATGTATGGGAGCCCTGGGGAAACGTTCAGGGGTCAGAGGTGATGATGTTCAGTGAGGCAGTGGGCAAGCATGGCATCTCTGCAAGAAGCAGGATGTGGGCATGTGAGGTAACCAGCCCGAATGGACCTCTCCTGCTCACCTGATGAAGACCAAGGTTTCTGTCACCATACGACAGGGCTGTGATCAATATGAGTCAAAGAGAGAGAAATGAGTCAGGCCCAGAAAGAAACCATTCTCCAGGGGAGGGCGGTGGTGGGAAACAGACAGAAATTCAAGCTGCCTTCACTCAGTTCCTTAGCCTGTCTCTAGTTCTAGCCTTTCACAAATAGCTGGCTCAGAAAGAACAAACCGATTTAAGGATGAGTAATCATTAAAAAAGAAATAGCATGGAATGTATTCATTACATTACCACAAAAAAAGAGATACCACAAAAAAGAGAGCGAGATAAAGCTGAATACGACCAAAAGGGCGGGGGGGGGGGGTAACTGAACAATACAAACCAGAAAATGTATTAATTAACTTATGAGCAAATAATTCTCCATTAAAGAAAAGCAGTCAGAGATGAAAAATTGAGACTTAAAGAAGAGAAGATAGAGCGAGAGAAGAGGATAAAAGTGAATGGGTAGAATTTTGGCGAGAAATAAAGTATAAAAAATAAAACCACATAAAACTGAAAGTCGCATTATAAGCAGTGAAAGGAAAAACTGCCTTTGGTATAGACAATGGGGGTTTAGCTCTCCTCAGTCCTGTGGACTAGGTACACTGAGAAACCTTCCTGCTGGGAAACACTAGGTGCTAAATAAATTACGACAAATATACTTTCAAATGTATTGCTGAGCGGACAAGAAAGGAAGGGAAATCACTAGGAGCCAAAAAAACCATACAGACAGAAAAGAACAAGGAAAAAAACCAGAACAGTAGCAAACACAGAAACTGGGACTGCCCTGGAGGCAAATGCTAACACCAGAATCTGAGTGTTCTGTGAACTGTGGCCACTGAGATGGATGACAATGGCCTTGGGCCCATGCAAATCTATGGACTGGGTCCTGAACCTGAGGGGCCTGGCCCACCTTCAAAGAAAGGGTAGGCTAGAGAAAGCACCCTTCATCTGGTTAAATCAATTGCTTTCTATTCCTAACTGCTAAGATTGTTTTAATCAAAAAGGTTTCATTTCATTGAATTTTGTTCTGCACTGAGATCATCCTTTGTCCTCCTTTATCTTTGTATTCATGAAAGCTACGTGTGGTAATTAGGCAAGTTTTGCAAAGTCAGAAAATAAATTTTATAGTTATATCAATTAACTGTAGTGGATATTGTAGTACTTATCCCAGATTCCCTCTTCAGGGTCCATGCATCCATCCTGCAGATGTTGGGAATATCAGTTGCTGGCCACTGTCAGCTGCATCCCTCATTAGAATTGCCCTCAGCTGCAAGGAACTGCTTTGCTCAAGGCCATGCCCCTACCCCAGGGACAGTCTAAATCCAATGACTTACGGATGCAAGGATCCAAAGACCCAGCCCCTTTGCCTCAATTTAAGGCAACTCTGAAGGGTCATCACTGCTCTAAGAGCTCCCAGGATGCCCGTTACAACTGCAGTGTGGGTCATCTTCTCCCTCTACCCAATGCTGTCTTCCTCACTTCCTAACAGGTATATCTCCCAAGAGCCCCCTCCTGCACGCACTCTCCATCTCAGAGCTGTTCACAGGGACCCCAATCCAAGACCATGCCATTCATGTAAAAGTGCAACAGACAGATATTTTTAAATATGAAAACATTTGTTGTAAATCAATCACCATAAAGAATTGTACAAAAATTAGTTGCAGTCTCACCCTGCAGTAGTGAGTCATTGCCAAAAGGACAGGTATATCCTTCAAGATTTTTTTCCACGCATGTAAAATGCATTCCATACAGTATTTTACAAAATTAGGTCACACTATACCTAGTCTTCTGCAATTTTTTAATTTAGAAATATTTTTAAAAGATACCCCATTTTTCTGAAGCACTTCATAGTACCCCACTGTATGCTACACACCATCATTTACGTAAGCACTCACTAATGAATATGTACGTTCGTTCCAATTATTACAATTTCCAATAACGTTGCAATGGACATGTTATGTTAATGGTTTTTGCACCTATATGAGAACCTCAGGGGAATAAATGACTAGACGTGAAGCTCTTGGATCCGAGATCACCACTGCCTGTCGAGTTGAATTTCACAAAGGCTCCTCTGTCATTCCCCGCTCCCAGCGCCAGCTGCCTTTATCCCAGCTGCAGGCCACTGTGTCCCTGTCCCTGTCCTGGACTATTGTGGTCGCTTCTTGTTTAGACCCACTGGCTTCAGTGTCCTCTTAACTCTATTTCTACTTTATCTTGGCCTCAGAGTTATAAAATGTTTGTTATAACAACATTCAAGAACTTCCCAGTTTAAAGCTTCCAATGGCTCTCCCTTGCTTGCAGAATAAAATCCAAACTCCCTTTGTGATATGGCCCCAAATTCTCTTTGCAGTCCCTTGCCAGCTCCTTTCAGGAACCCAATCACCACACTATGTGTCGTTTTCCAAACTCACCACACACCTCCAAGTACCCATTCCTTTGTGCTTTTTATAACCATAGCTTAAAACTCATTACAATTTTTTTTTCAAAATCCAAGCTCAATCAGTGTTACTCTCATTGTGCAGTTGTTTCCTCCCCTCCCCCACCCCAGTCTCTTATCCGGAGTAATTATTTCCTTCCCTGACCCATCACAGTTTCTGCTTGTAACAGTAGCCCATTTAGCTGTGACTCTTACAAGCCTTCTAACCTGCTGGGCCCTCTAAGCTGCTGGAGGCCTCCTTGCCCCCCAAGTCCCCCTCATGTGCTGCTCCCTTTGCCTGGAATGCCTTCTACCAGCCCTCCCAGCTCATCCTTACCATAGAGATGGTTCAGAAGTGTCATAACCTCCAAGAAGCCTCCCCTGAGTTGCCCCCAGACTCGGGCCCCCTTTCCCTGCATGTGCTCTCAAAGCATATTATGCTTTTCCTTTCTAACACTGAGTGTAATTAGGATTAGATAATTGATGGTGTAATTAACAGTTTCTCTTTCCAGCGGAATGCAAGTTCCATGAAGGCAAAGATCAGACTGTTCCCTCTCTGTTGTATCATCACATCTCTCTTGGTGCTTTATAATTTTCTTAACTCTTCATTTTGAAATAATCTAAGACTTACAAGAAGTTGAAAAATAATACAGAGAGTTCCTGTGTACCCTTCACCCAGCTCTCCCCAATGATAACATCTCACATAACTGGCATTGGTATAATACTATTAACTAAACTACAGATCTTCTTCCAGTTTTTACATGCATTCTTTTTTAGAGGGTGTTATTGTACTATAAAAATTTACCACGTGTATACATTTATGCAACCTCTACCACAATCAGGATTCAGAAGAGTCCCATCCCCATAAAGACACTCCCCAATGTTATTCCTTTAGAATCACACCCTCCCCCCAATCTTAACCGCTGGCAATCATGGATCTGTTCTCCATCACTACATTTCGTCATTTCTAGAATATTATATGAATGTAATCTTTCCTAGTACTTTATGAAGGATGGTTTACATCTATTTAGTTTCAACTATATATGGGCCAGAGGCTTCACGAGTAAGATCTTACTTAAGAATCGCAACTACCTTGAGATAGCTACTATTATTTTTCTACTTTTATAGATGAAGAAACTTAGCTTTAGAAAACTTAACTTTCCCAGAGTCAAAAAGTTAATAAGCTGGCCAGAATGTGAGGCCAGACAGTGGGCTCAGAGCCATTGCTATTAACCTCCTTAAACACTTTTTGCATATAGTTCATACTTTTGAAGGAATTATAATTGAACGAATGAATAATTCAGTGCTATAAAGGAAAAACTCAGGTTTTTCCTTCCTGAGTAGGAGAAAAATCCAGTTCTCCCCTACTATGTCTTTCTTTCCTGTGTGTCTCTTTACCTTCACCAAGAACACTCCACTTCTGACACGTCTGGTCACCAACTGTGTGGAGGCTATTTTCCCCCCCAACCAATTCTCTGACACCAGCTGGGTGTCCTACAGTTTAACTCAATTCAGATACTACTGCCTGGAGATAGCAGCAGATCCCACAGGTTATGGGCTCAGTCCCATGAGCCTGGCCCCCTCCACCCTTCAAAGGCCAGCCACAGGCCCGGGTTGTCACCTGTGCTTCTGGCTTGACTGGCCGTCGATCGAGGGTCCAACAATCCCCATCTTGGGTTCGATTAACTTGCTAGAGCGGCTCACACAACTCAGGGAAACACTTACTTACATTTACTGCTTTACTATAAAGGATATGATAAAGGATACATATAAACGTCCAGATGGAAGAGATGTGTAGGGCAGGTATGTGGGAAGTGGTGTGGAGCTTCAGTGCCCTGCCTGGGTTCACCACTGTCCCTCCATGTCTTCACCAACCCAGAAGCCCCCGACCGCCATATTATTGGCAGTTTTGGAAGCTTCACCATGTACACATAATTGATCATTTACTCCATTTTCAGCCCTTCTCCCTGCTCAAGAGAATAGAGGGTGGGACTGAAAATTCCAAGCTTCTAATCATGCCTTGGTCTTTCTGGTGACCAGCCCCTATCCAGGAACACACCCACAGTCACCTCATTAGAACAAAAGACATTCCTGGTGCTCTTTTGACTTAGGAATTTACAAAGGTTTCAGGAGCCCTGTGTCAGTTACGGGGTCAACGACTAAATATTAGAACAAGAGATGCTAGTAGTGTTCTTATCACTTAGGAAATTACAAGGGTTTTAGGAGCTCTGTGCCAGGAACTGTGGGCAGAGACCCATATATATGTTTCTATTATCTCACAGATGCCAAAGACTATTTCATTTCTCAGTTCTCTAGGAAGGCCTGCATAGAGCAGGAACTCAATGAATGTTTGGTGAGTAAATACTTTTGATTAATCATTCTAGAAAAAGGAAAAGGAAAATAGTCAGAGATGGAGAAAAATCACCAAAAATCATGGATCTAACATGACATACATGTAAAACCACAGGACAGTAGCATGAAACATAGAACAAGGTGGAAGCATCATTCTTGCCTTCATTAGTAAAAAGTGTATTCATAGAATTGCAAGCGCCTCAGCAAGGATGATTTGACCAGGTACATCTTCCCTCTGGCAAATTCGCATCCACAGGACAGAGACGCAGTGCCGATGTAGAATATGTGCTGGTCCTAACTGACACTAGGGGCTTGTCCTGCTCCGCGGAGCCATGCCCCCTTCCTTACTCAAAGTTCAGTTAGCAGGATCCTCTCTTATTTTCATGTCATCTTTGAGATGCAAGCCTTTCTCCACAATACCAGCTTGTGGGGCTGGAGCCCTAGGACCGGGAGTCTCCAGACTATTTGCCCAGGGTCATGCCCTGGGTCATTCCTGTGCCTACAGGCTGAAACCGCACCAATCACGTGGTTCCCCTGATTCTGGCTCTTTCCAGCGTTTCATGGCACCTCCGCCTGGCTTGTTTCACCACTGACTGAAACATGAAACTAATGGCCTTTATTAAAGATTGCTTTTCTTTCCCACCAACAGAACCCAAATTGCCTGGGGTTGGCTTCTGATGGTGGCAGTCTTCTTTTGTGAAGAGTGATGTTTGAAGGCTTATTACACTGTGCTGAGAGCGTCCCACAGGCGGTGGACCTGGTTAGGAAAGTGGTGTGCATTGTGAGAGGGTAGGGCGTGGAAAAGAGGGGGCCCTGAGGGCGGAAACTCTGTTTATTCCGCTTTTTGGTCATCCGCCAAACTACAGAAACAGGGACAAAACACAAATGGCCTTATAATTGTGAAATCAAATCAGAAGTTAAAAATCTTCCCATAAAGAGTGCGAGACAGACACAGATTGATCACTACCGGTCTGTCTCCAGGCTCGTGCTCTTTTGACAATATCTGGTTACCTTATGCCTCACACCGGTGAGATGACTCCATAAGATGTGTCATTTTAGCATTCTAATAACTGACTCTCCTTTATGGGTTCAAAGTTTTAAATTGACCCATTTTATTTATTTATTTATTTTATTGAGGTATAGTTGTTTTACAATGTTGTGTTAGTTTCTACTGTACAGTGAAGTGAATCAGCCATATGTATACACATATCCCCTCTTTTTTGGATTTCCTTCCCATTTAGGTCACCACAGAGCATTGAGTAGAGTTCCCTGAACTATACAGTAGGTTCTCCTTAGTTATTTATTGTATACATATTAGTGTATAAATTGATCCATTTTAAACTGAATTCCGCACCCAAATAAATTGATCAAGGCTTCTCTCACTCTCTGTCAAGTGACATAAATAGAATAATTAAACACATCCAGAAACCTCACACAAGACTATCTTATTATGTTAGAAAACCACTGCCAGTCAATTAGCATTGATAGAAGTTTCTTTTTCGAAAAATGATTTGGATGTTTTGTCATCATAAAATCACTGAATAATCCAACTCTTGCTGTCTCTTTCTCTCTCTTTTTAATAAAAGGGGACTATAGTTATTTAATATGATTACATTAAAATGAATATTCACAGGGTAGCTATAAGTACATAAGAGAGACATCCAGCTAACCACAACTTGAATTTAAAGTTCCACCAGAGAATAAAGAAAAATCTAATGTAATCTAATCTAATAAAAAGTTAATTAAGTAAGTAATTAGATCATCCTTTCATAGAAGCATCCTATGTTAGGCGGCTATGTGTCAATGATTGCCTATATTCAGTGTCTTGGGTGTAGTATCAGAATGGCTTGACAGGAATACTACGGTAACAGTGGAAGACGAAGCCTGAACAAATGGATTAGAGCCACCCAAGAAGGATATGTTAACAGGAGAAAACTGGTCATCACCGTGGTTAGGCTTATTGATATTAAAGAACATGAACGTGTCTCCAATTTTGTATAGAGCAGGGGGTCCCCTGGCCACCCAAGGTAGCATTATAGTCTACCTAGCAAGTCAATCCTTAGGATGCAAAAGAATGGATCAGACCATAGTAATCTGACTACCTGCCACTATTATCATCCAGTTACCACCCCCCAACCCCGTGCCTTGCTTTTGAGTTCCCCCAGGATTCTTCTGGCTATCCTTTGTCTTCTTCAAAGTTGTTCTGCCTCTAGGAAGAGCTTACAGAGACTCCAGTTGCCCTGACCATTTTTTTGTAATTATAAATTAATTATCTTTCTGAGCTATACTTCAGTCTATAATCACTTAGCATGAGTTCATTTACTGAGAGAAGAATTCCTGTAAAAAAGACTCACAAAACTGAGTGTCTGGGTCTTTGGTCCCAGGCTTTAATGGCATTTGAGTACTGTTCCAGCTGGGACACCCACAAATGGCCACCTCACTGCCTTTGAATTGCTATGGAGATAAGAGAGGAAGGAGGTTAAGGTTTCTGTGTTTTGTTAATTTTTAGATTATATGCATAAACAAACTAGGAAAACGTGTAGCCAGTTCTAGCCATAGTTTGCAATGGGAAACGACCTTCTGGAGAGGTTGGTGTGTTTGTTTTTTAGTATCATATTAACAACATATCAGTGTTCCTTCTTTTTCCCTCTATGAACAATTTACCCTTTAAATTTAGACCATCTCTAAATAAGAATACATTTGCAAATGAGAACACGTGCGGTTTTCCTATTACAAAAGTAACAAACGCTTATTGTAGAAATTTGTGTGGATTTTTGTTTTTGCCTTTATGTCATTCTATGATGATCTATGCTGTATAAATAAAGTGGAAGGAGTCAAAAAGCAAATCGTCATCTTTGGAACCAAAATGGCTCAAAGATGCATGCGTGCAGCCTGAGCGTCAGCAATCCGTCTGCCCGACAGCACTTCAGGAGTTTTTTCCTTGGCATTTGCTCTACCTGAACTCTCTGTCATCTGTTTAGGCCCCCTCTAGAACTGCTGACCAATTATGGATTTTTTTTTTTTGGTTCAAGAACCCTTCTCGTCAATTAAGAGCCAGGAGGTTACGCTAAACTAATTACTTTGAGGATCAGCATCTCAGGAAGGTGCCAAGATTGGGAAGAAACATCTGTTTTTAAGCTGTGCTAACAGAGCAAGGAGACCCAAAGAAAATCTACTTTGTATGGATGATCCCCACCACCCCCAGAGCTTGCTTTCTTTCTCCTCCCTTACTCCATTTTTGCTTGAGACTCTTCAAGCACAGAGCAACAAATATTTCTGACTGGGTCCAATACGACAGGCATTACTCTCTAGATAGGACTGAGCAAAGCAAGAAGCGGCTCTGATGGTCAGCATGGCAGCAGCTTCCCCTCCTCGGTGCCCCAGTCCTCTTGTTGGCATCAGAGTCTGTAGGGATGACTGAGCTTCCTATTGCCTACTGCCTCTTGTTTTTATAAGATCCCCTAATAGAGTGAGTGAAACCGTGTGAGAGCATTTAACATAGTACCTGGTGTATAGCACTCAATAAATGTTAACTGAATTTGCCAGAAGGTCTATCGAAGGTTTCTCCCCATTTTCCTGGCTTGCCTCATTTTTCAAGATAAAGTACGTAAGAAAGTTCCTCTGTGTATCCCGCAGTGTAATATAGAAGACACATCAAATAGGCAAGATTATTTACAGGCGGCATTTGCTGAATGATGCTGAGGCCCAGGAGGCTGGGCCACTTTGATTAACTGATGTACCTCTGACCACCTCAAATCCTTGTCAAAAATAGGAGGGGCGGGGGATAAATTATAAATTTTAAAAGAAAAGCAAATTTGACGGAAAACTCTCTCTTGATAAAGCAGAACAAAATGGCTCTTAAGAATTCTTAGTAAGGTATTTCACTGGGTAGGCACAGTTGATTTGTTAGGATACCCATGCAGAATGTACTGGATCATCTCTTGCCAAAAATATTCTTTTGCAACTGTGTAGCTCTGAACTATGCCTTCTTAGAAACCCAGAGATGATTTACAGATGATACTAGATATATTCAGTATCCATTTTTAAAAAATGTAGCTAATTCCACTGATAATAACTTATTTTCACATATTAAAAACCAGTATATTGGGTAAAATCCGTGGTGGCTTAAATCTGTATCCAATTGTTGAAACAAGAAGACAAGGCAGGAAGATGTTCTCTCCTTGCCAAAATTCGTACTTTGTAAACTGGCCTGTAAAACTGTATGAAACCACTGGCTCTATGGTGCCAATAAAATAATGTATCACAGAGAAACAATAATAAGCACAAATGAACAGGCTTTGGTTAAACAGCCTCAAGGAAAAAGATAAACAGTGACTTTTGAGCCAGATTCTGCATAAGCCCCTTTCTCATTTTTGATGCATTGTCCTAAATGAGAAATTGTGGTCAGCTTGGAGTTCACGTACATAGCTGAAAGTGTCTATCAGCTGAATGATGAAAAGCAAAGCTGGGTTTGGTTTGTCAAAAAGTTTAGTGTACTTGCAAAGAGCAAGCACTCCATTATCAGCATGATTGGATTCAAGTCCAGGTCGCACCATTTCCTAGCTGTGGACCTCAGGCAAGGGACCTGTAAAATGGGAGCCCTGTCTGTCTAGCTGTACAACAGAAGCATCTTCTGTGAAGTGGGAATGATGGATATTCCTACCTTTGGGGGCTCTGAGGATTAAATAAACAATCAGAGTACAGCCCTTGGTGCGGTGTCTGACCCCCAGCAGCATGTAGTAGGAGCGAGCTCTCATTCATAGACTTTTCAGGCTCTTGAGTTGCTGGCGGGTTTTGCCACTATGGGAAGGGAGATGGCAAGAAGTTTCAGAAGGTGACAGCAAATGCCTCTGCGTATGTAGTATCTTCTTTAGGACTCTAAAGTAATTTGGGAGGGAAGGGGGTATAGGTAGAATTTCTGAATAGTCAGACAATAATGTTACCATATCAGTGAATGTAGGGGCTGTTTTCCTTTGTTGACTCTGCTAATTTTGACAGCAAACCCCTGGGCTCCTATGTATTATTTTCTAGGCATGGGGGCGCTGAGGCTCTTTCTGTTTTGTTATTTGTGTTTGTATGAAGGCAGCCATTCTAATTTTGTAGTTGATTGTTAAGGCAAAGAAAGGGGGAGGGGTCCTCCTTAGGATTAAGCGGGGTGAGGTGATAAAAATGGGCAGAGAAAACTCCTCTCCATTCACGCCTTCCAACCTTGGCACACCACTAATTTATGCTTAGGATTCTTTCCTACTTCACATCCCTCCCCAGTTTCCCCTTGGTGAATAATAAACAAAGTGGTAGGGAACTCAGAGAAGCATAGAAGCAGATTGGGACAGAAGGGCTCCTCTGGTTCCCTCTGAGACACAGCTCCCTTCATTTTCCTTATGTTGCACCAAACTTTGGCCACCACTGCCCAAACTGCTGGCATATGTTTGTTCCCTTGTGTAAATGAAGCACAGACCTAACCTACAGGATAAAGGGACATTCTGAAGAGGGAAACTTCTTGGAAAAGTTTCTTCACAGGCACTTAGGAGACAGTGGGCAGGGCAACAGGGCCACCTGTGAACTGTGGCTGCACACGTTCTCTCCCCTCACCATCTCTCATCTTCCCGTCTTCTCTCCTTCCTGCCTTCCTGCCTGTGTCTCTGGGAAAACGTCTCCCAAAGCCAGAATCATGCCTCATCTTCTGTTTCTAGGAGAGTTACAAAAAGGCATGATGAATGAAAGTCCTATCCAAGACTTTGTGGTAAAATAAGCAAATCATTAGCATGGTAATTGCACAACAAAAAGTTAATACATTCTGTGTAGGTGGAAATTCCACTAGCTCCTTCCTTGGGGGGAAATATTCCTTTTGATATCGGCTGCTTTAACACAGCACATTTTGATCCAGCTAAAACAGGTAAGAGTTACCTCAAAATGCCCACAGGGGCTGTAGTAATTTCAGGAACACCCATACAGCAAATTGTTATTTATTTTTCTATGAAGAAGGAGACGCTTGTGGTAGAAGGATGGGGTGGGGCAAAGGTAAGAGAGAAAGAGAGACAGAAACAGAAGTAGAGAGATAGGGAGGGAAGGAAACATGCAGAGAAGGAAGACGAAAAATGAAAGTGTTCCTTTTTTCTTTCCTTTTCTTTTTTTTTTTTTTTAAATCAACAACTAATACTGCATCTTGTTCTTGGTCCCCCAAACAAGGGCATACAAAAGGTCCTGGTTTCTGGGGGGGGGGGTCATTTTTTTTTTTTTTAAATAAATTTATTTATTTATGGCTGTGTTGGGTCTTCGTTGCTGCGTGTGGGCTTTCTCTAGTTGCGGCAAGCGGGGGCTACTCTTCATTATGGTGCGCGAGCTTCTCACTGTGGTGGCTTCTCTTGTTGCGGAGCACAGGCTCTAGGCACGTGGGCTTCAGTAGTTGTGGCTCGCGGGCTCAGTAGTTGTGGCTCATGGGCTTAGTTCTCTGTGGCATGTGGGATCTTCCCGGACCAGGGCTTGAACCCGTGTCCCCTGCATTGGCAGTGGATTCTTAACTACTGCGCCCAGAGAAGTCTCGGGGGTTCATATTTTTGAGAACAAGAATCATATACATTATTAATGTTATTGAATTAACATTAATTATGTTAATTGTTAATAGACTTAATTAACAAGTCTACTTTTTTCTCCATTACATATTTCAAATACATATCTTACTTATGGATATAAATATGGGAAGAAGATATCTTCATTTTCTGAATATATTTGTGGCCTTTTTGCCTAGAGAGAGTGGGAACTCTGTGAGATGGTATACAGAACACGATAATTCTCTACGATTTCCAGGGGACTATTATTAAAGGCAGATTTTTACTCACTGAACCCGGTTGCTGGACTAAAGCAGGGCTACCTCTGACAAATTTCATATGGAGTTTCAGAAAATGAACATAAGCCATTTAGTCAGTTGTGTAACATATGTGATTTTCTTTGAGAAGAACTTCTTCAAATGTCAGATTTAGACAGTTGTTCATGATAATACTGCTGAGAATGCACCAAAAAATGGTATTGGCAGAGAATGAATGGAAAAAATCTGCCTTTCTTGGCTAAGATAGAAAATGTCCATGATTAGTCTCATCAGTTTTACAATATCTATTTTTTATATCAACATAAACAATAAATAACCTAAAATTCTATTAGTTTTTATTTACTTTACATTTAATTATTATTCTCAAAATTTGTTACTTATAATATTTCTTGAAACTAGTGATTTTGTTTGGGCAGCAGTGTGCCTAACTCATGAGGATAAATCATAATTAATTTAAGCCCTCATGGTGAGCTCATTCCCTTTGTCTCCTACTTGCTTTCCCAGCATTCCATGCAGCCAGTTCTAGCCATGTGACAGTCAAATGAGATGTATGGGCAAACTGGCTGATGGAGCTTCTGGGAAAGGTTCATTGGTACGATGAAGAGACAAACCCTTAGGGAGAGCTCCCTTAAGAGTGTCTTCCTCTCCATGCCTTGAACATGGGTGTAAAGCATATGATGTTTGGTGGTTTATCAACCCTTTTGAGATTGTAGGTAGCATGTTCAAAGACAAAAAGCCAAGACTCTGGAGACAGAAAAGTGGAAAACAGAAAATCCCTAAGCCTCAAATGATAATACTGAGCAATACAACCCGGAAACTACCTGCTTATAGGCTTCTTGTTTTATGAAACATTAAATATCTTTACTGCTTAAGCCACGGTTGGTTGGATATTCACTCAAAAAATACTGAATTATTTACACGTTGCTTCTGATGCTTGGGTTATAGCAGTAAATTAGACACACAATCTCCCTAACCTCATAGGGCAGGTGTCGAGTCAGAGAAGACATAAAGTAGAAATAAAAGAATAAACATATAATGTGCCAGTTAGCAGTAACAATGAAGGAGAATATAAAGTAAGTTAAGGGCATACAGAATGATGGAGGGAGGCTGATTTATAAAGGTTATTCATGGAAGATTTTCTGAGGTGGAATAATTTGAGTAGAGACTTGAATGAAGCGAAAGAGTGAGCCAGGTGAATATCTGGGGGTGTTCTGTTACTTGCAGCTGAGAGTATCACTAACTTACACATCCAATAAGTTTTTTAGTTATTCTTCAAAACAGAGCTCCGATATCATCATTTCTGGGAAGTCTTCCAGGACCTCCCACTCAGTAAAACCAATCCTTTCCTCTTATGGGCTACTTCTGTACCTGCATGTGTTGCTATACTCATCATGTTACCTTTTAATTTACTTGCTGATATGGCTTATAAAGTTACTTTCTCTAAACTGTGAGACCCTGAAGGGCAAGATCAGTTCTTAGTCACCACTATATGGCTCCTAGCACTCAGTACCTGCTATACCTAGTAAGCTCCATGTACCTGCAAATAACTACTGACTTGACTAGAACTTCTGTCCTTTGAATGTTCTGGATATAAATGTGTGGTTTTCATTGTAGAGTGATTAAAAGTAGGCACCTACAGTAAAATTTTTGTCAAAGTGTGGTTATTTTTTGTGTTGAAGATATTTGTCTTGCAAGCTGACTACTCTGAGTTAGCATGAATGTGTACAAATTAAATAGTTCACCAAGGCAGAAAATCTTTGGTTTTCATTTAGGAGAGAAGAATATATAAGATGGTCAAGAAGCAACCTGGTTCTCTATCGGGTACGTCTGTCTAGTCATATTATGCCCTTGGTCTTTTGAAAAGGTGTTCAAAAAGGTGAGTTTAAGACAACTCACCTAGGTTAGGTTATGACAGTCTTCTGAACATTTTTCAGAAGACTGAAAAATGGTATGGGAGGTAAAGGCTCCTTTTGCTAACTGATCTTGAATGAATTCTCATCTCTGAACCTCCCCTTAGGCAACTCAACTCACACTCATTTCAGCGCAGGGGGAAAGCCTATGACTGACTCAACCCCAAATGAACTGGGTTTAACCATAAAATATGACCTAGCAGATATTATATTTTTAACTTCAAAGGTGAAGAGAACGAAAAAGGGCATTTGAAGAAACTTATAACATCAGTGAAGGCTTAAAGAAAATAGAAAAGAGTTTGATTTTAGGTACCTGTGTGAAAATTTAATAAAGAGAGGATCAGGAGATATTAAGTGTATTAAATCCCAAGTTTCCCCTTAATATCAAAACAGAAAGAAAAGCATTGGCTTTTATTTACAATCTCAAATAGAATCAAATTCCCTTCCTTTGTGTGTTACATCAACAGACATTAATATTAGTAACTAATATTCATTACTAAGTTTGCTTTCCATTTAAGCCAATCTCTTACCTCTAAAAATCGGAAATGAAAATAATGTTTTTTTAAATCGTAGAGGTATGACAATCTAAATTTATATGCATCACAAAATTTTTCTGAAGGATGGCTTAGAGTTAGCTAGTATATCAATAAACGAAGACTTTGAGGAATCTCTTTCTGAAAATAATTGCTAGATACTTTTTCTTTGAGTGTGCATTTGAAACTTCAAACTCCATTTTCCATGTTTCCTAAGGCAGCAGGTACCATACAGTTCCCACCACAAGCAAAAATGAGTTTTAAAGGGTTCTAGACTAGGTTGTTACATGTAAAATCTTCACAAAGTCTTTACCAGAACATGATTATAACACCAGAAAGAGTTAACAAATAGCTTTGAGACTAAACTCGGATGAAAAGCTCAAATTCCAGAAAAGTTCATTGGGGCACATGCTAGTTTGCTCAGGATACCCTGGATCCCATCCTAGGTTAGAACAGATCCAAATTTCCAGGACCTTCTCAGACCCACTGCTTCTTTATTGAGACAGGTACATCCTCATCTTCACCCATCCATCACGGTTAGCAAAGCAGCCACCCAGCATCTGGTCTAGAGTAACCCAAGTAAGCCCAGGGACAAAGGTGTACTGGAGAGGTGGTGAGATCTGATTATGTGCATCACGCATCACGCAAGCTGAGCAGCTGCGGAGGAACGGGATGCACAGACTCGAATGAATGGAAAATATATAATTGTTCTTCGTCATTAAATGGGCTGCTTGGGATAGCAGTTGGAGACACATTTAGGATTTTTGAAAGAGGCAATTTCATACTCATCATACTCATTGTTTGCTACTCTTTCTCTTTTTTTCTTTTTGGTTGAAAAAGCCTTAGCTTTATTCTCTTAACTAGAAGAGTATCTGCCAGCACAAAAGTCAACGAACTCACAGGAGACAAAAGACATTCTTGGTTTGATTGCTCCTAATAAACTTCAGTGCTTCCAGACCACATAATGTCATAGAATTATTTGTAATGCTTCTTTAAAAGGGGGACAGCGTTCAGAAATGAACTGCACATGGTAAGAAGAGCCTCCCAGGGGTTATCCCTGCAAAAATGAGCTGCAAGGCTTTGGGAGTGGCGGTGGTTTCCGGCCATTAGCGTTACTAATCAAGGCCAGCTTTGCATTTATGGGAATCTACACAAATCAGGATGATACATGCTATGTTCACTCAAGCAACCCTGCCTGATTTCTTCAAGGTTATGCTGAAACAAAGCCTTACCCCAATTATCTTGGATTGGAATGCTTCATTATTTTTATATATCCTTGAGAGAGAGACAGAGAGTACATGAAGTAGACACACATCAGGTCCATGGGTCACAAAATCATATTTAGTGCCTCATGCCAACATAAAGCAATTACTGTCAGCTCGTTACTGGAGGAAGCATTAGTGGAGAAAATACAAATCCTAGATAACCTACCAGGTCTTTCTTGCTGCCATAGTTACAGCTGAGGTGAGAGAGAGAGAGACAATGGGAGTGCCAGAAAAGCTCAGGGCTAAGAGGTCTCTTTGGGAAACTTTGAGCAGAGGTGATACATTCAGCTGCCATTCTGCCCTCTTTTTATACCCATCGCCTTTTTGCCCTGTACCAGGAAGCAAAAATAACATTGCTTTCCCCCCGCAAACTTGTGGTTGACAAACAGAAGGCGTGGAGCTGAGGAAGCCAGGAGAAGAGAGCAGAGGAAGTCCTCTGTGAGGTTGGCAGTCACCTGGCAGTCAGAGTCTGGAGGTCTCTGGGGACCGACCACAGGCTTCTAAGTGGAGCCTCTGTACCTTCCTCCTTAGGATGCTTGAGCCTCGCCCCAGGCTCTCTGGGCATAGTTTGCCCTTTAGGATCTTGACTGTGTCAACCAACATGGTACAAGTTGTTTAATTACAAATGTTATAATCAATCATTTGCACACATAGGCATTCTTACACTACAGATCCTACAGGTCCTGGGCATTACTGCTATTCCTGTCCTTCTGATATAATGAACTCTTTGGGCCAGGCACCTCCCTCCCAGGCCGGGAGCCGCAGGAAGAGTAAAGACGACACCACTTCAGGTGATTCCTAATGGCATTGCTTCAGGAAGGGTACATATGTTAACAAGAAAGAAAATCTTAAGTGGTAAAACTACCATGGAATTCCAGACCCTACTGAGCAGCTGGGGGAGATGGAGGAGATACAGAAGTCATAGCAAAGATTAGGGCTCATTGGGAAGGATAGCTGGGAAATAACCATGGGGAAAGATAGGCAAAAATCATTAAATTGTATGTTTTAATGAAAAAAATATTTTGGATAAAAATGATTATAAAGAACCAAATTCATATCCTCTGTAAATATGACTTCACAATAAAATTAATGGGGTCTAGGAAGAAGGCATTAACAGCTTTTTGCCTCAGAATGAATTTCTGTGCATTAGAGTGAGAAATCAGGTAAACAGATACAAAAAATCAAATGACAGAGTAAGGAACAATGGAAAAGGTAAGGAAATTATGGGCCAGGATTCTTCCTAATATTAAAGAGAGAGACAGAAAGAGAAAAAGAGAGGAAGGAGTAGGGAGGAGGCTCCAAAAAGGTCAGGAAAAATAAAAGGTCAGTGACTGTAAAAGGGAAAATGACTCATAATAACAGGGAAAATTATGAAAAACATAAATATTGACTATAAAATACCAGTGGGCAAGAAAAAAATAAGAGTTAAAGAAATCATTGAAACCGCACATCTCTGATTCATTATTTGTTCTTTAAATTCTTCTGTGAAGCTCATCAGCTAGGAAAGGTACATTATGTAATGAAAATATAATATTATGATTTCTGGCTTAAAAAGGGGGGTGAAATTAAAGGCATTATTACTTCTCTCCCCTCTTCTAAAACACACAGAAAACAACAAAAATTGTGAAGCACAAAGGAAAATACCAGATGTAATCAAACAAACAAGCAAACAAAAAAGGCTCCCATTCTTTTACAAACCATGAAGCATACATACACGGGCTAAATTCAGGAAGGATACTGAAAGCTGACAAGTGTCTCAAGTCTCAAGCAGGAGCAAAAAGTTTTCGGCTAAAGTAATGTCATAAATGTCTAAAGGGCATATGCAATGAGCCTTTGGTGAGAGTGTCAAGACATACAACTTAAGCTCACAGAGACACAGTTTGACACCACATAACAGAAGGTGAGGCAGAGCTAAGAGAAATTGTTAATATTGTATTCCTGTACCTTTGTATTGTGTTATTATTATATTCCTTCTAGCCAAGGAAGACTTCCAGAGTCAGTGACATGCCTATAGAAATTCCAAGGGAGTAAGGGGACTTCCCTGGTGGTCCAGTGGCTATGACTCCATGCTCCCCATGCAGGGGGCCCAGGTTCAATCCCTGGTCAGGGAACTGGATCCCACAGGCTGCAACTAAGAGTTTGCATGCCACAACTAAAAGATCCTGCATGCTGCAACTAAAAAAAAAAAAAAAAGAAGAAGAAGAAAAAAATTCCAAGGGAAGTAAGCCAGTAAAAAGTAACAGAAAATATACAGACTTGGATTTTCTAGATAATTCTTTCATGCAGAAAGTTTAGTCTTTACAGTTTATACCAATGGAAATTTTCTCTCAGATGAGTATTCTGATAGAAGGTGTTTGCATTTTATGAGGCAAGTCCAGAGAAGGAAATATCAAATATATTATGTAAAGCATTTAACTCTGTTATGTTAAGCAACAGAGTTTGAGAGATTTGGTAGATGGCTTCAATCTGAGCATCTATCTAGGTTTTCAGAGGGTAAGGATGAGGAATGAACAGAGAAGTGTGACCAGATTATACTACTCTCCTTGTGTTGTTGTCAAGAGCTGAGGGTTACTTCATCCAAGAAAACACAATTGAGTACATAGAAAAAGCAATTCACTGTCTGGGTGTCCACTAACTGGTCTTAGAATAAGCACGTAGAGGTTTCTGCCAGGTATAAATAAGAGTCATTGGAAGGATTTATTTATTTATTTTTTTAAAGTTCTTTTTTTCTTTGGCTGAGTTGGGTCTTTGTTGTTGTGTGCGGGCTTTCTCTAGTTGGAGTGCACGGGCTTCTCATTTTGGTGGCTTCTCTTGTTGTAGAGCATGGGCTCTAGGCACGCGGGCTTCAGTAGTTGTGGCACGTGGGCTCAGTAGTTGTGGCTCTCAGGATCCAGAGTGCAGGCTCAGTAGTTGTGGTGCACGGGCTTAGTTGCTCTGCGGTATGTGGGATCTTACCGGACCAGGGATCGAACCTGTGTCCCCTGCATTGGCAGGCAGATTCTTAACCACTGAGCTACCAGGGAAGTCCTGGAAGGATTTAAAAAACAACTTTCTGACTCTGCCTACAAAGGACCTTGGACTTGGTACATGGGTTTCTATTTTTCCCAGAAATCAGGTGGCCAATGAAAGCTCTGAATTTGAATTAGATAACACACTCTTAATTGTTCTCACAATTTACAAGCATTCTCTCATTCTTCTCCTGGCTATACACAGGTTAAAATCTATAGAATCTCATGGGGCCCCAGCCCTTTAAAGAAACATGCTTTATGTACAGACAATGGATGATGAACAGATCTGTAAAGGAAGTTAAGCTAAGGAGGGAATCTAACTGAAAACAATGAAAATCAACGAAGCCAGAACAGACCCAAACATTAAGCAGCATTTACTTAAGTGATATTAGCTAATGGCACCGCTGGGTAAGTGAAGAAGTATGAGCTAATACTGACTTCCTCTCCCAAGTTCAAAAATACCAGAAGGGTCACAGACCCACGGAACATACATTTCAAGTTTGGGCTGCTTAAGAAACGGTTATGGGCTGAACTGTGCCCCCCTAAAATTCACACGTCGAAGTCCTAACTCCTAGTGTCTCGGAATGTGACCGTATTTGGAGGCAGGGTCTTTAATGAGGCAATTGAGATTGAGTGAGTTCATTGAGGGGCTCTGGTCAGTATGACTCGTGTCCTTTTAAGAAGGGGAGATTGGGAGAGGGATACACACAGAGGGAAAAGTATGTGAAGACACAAGGAGAAGGAGGCCCTTTACAAGCCAAGGAGAGAGGCCTCAGAAGAAATCAACCCTGCAGACACCTGGATCTCAGACTGCCAGCCTCCAGAACCATGAGAAAATAAATTTCTGCTGTTTAAGCTACTCAGTCTGTGGTGCTTTGTTATGGCAGCCCCAATACGGAAGCCTATAATGAGCCCTTTTTTCCCCCTTAGAAGTCTGATATAAGACCCAAGTTTCTTTTGTGGTTAAATGCTTTTTTACATCATACTCACAATCCCAACAGGAAAGGCCAATACAGCCAGCATCCAGTCCCGGAGAGAGATGAGCTTCTTGAGCTGCCTCTCTTGTTCTTGGCTCCCACTTCCTCTAGTCAGAAGACTGGAAAGATCAGTCAGCACACAGATGCCAAAAAAGACAGCTTGGATAACCTGGAGGGAGACAATGATTGGTATTAGTCAATAAGATCGAAAGAAACCCAAGCTGTAGGGCAGCAAACAAGCTACACCTTTGCAACATGACACAGGGTAAAAGAGGATCAGAAGCACATTTTAAGAGCTAGCCCTGCAAATAGAAAAGGAGTCAGACATTTACAACTTGCTATCATAGGTGAGAAAATTCATCTTAAAAACACTGCTTCCATTTTTGCACACCTAAGGACAAATGCAAAACATGCATGGACAGAAAGCGGTACCAGTTCTCAAATGACATGTCCCTTATTTTAAAACATCACATCTGTGGTTTAGTAATATTGACTAGTGTGATTTAACAAACATCTAAAAAGTGCAAAGAAAAAGACTTAAAAAAGATCAATAGGGCTTCCCTGGTGGTGCAGTGGTTAAGACTCCGCCTGCCAATGCAGGGGACACAGGTTCGAGCCCTGGTCCGGGAAGATCTCACATGCCGCAGAGCAACTAAGCCCATGCGCCACAACTACGGAGCCTGCGCTCTAGAGCTCGCGAGCCACAACTACTGAGCTCACGTGCCACAACTACTGAAGCCCATGCACCTAGAGCCCGTGCTCCAGACAAGAGAAGCCACCTCAATGAGGAGCCCGTGCACCTCAACGAACAGTAGCCCCGGCTCGCTGCAACTAGAGAAAGCCCGCATGCAGCAACGAAGACCCAACACAGCCAAAAATAAATAAATAAATATTTAAAAAGATCAATAATAAACGAGACAGTTTAGTCTGCATGTGAAGAAACCTTCCTATGATTTAATCTCTTAGAGTCAAAATTTTTTCTACCGAAGGAAGTGGTAGAAAGCTTCTAGTCCTTGAGTCATGGAGAAAGCAACCGAACGCAATAATCAAGACTGAAATGGAGCAATTTTCTGTTGTCAAACTTGAACTAAATGACCTCCTTCTCAGGTTTTCAATCTTTATGAAATAAAATCTGTCCAAAGTAATGTAAACTTAGATACCCACACCATTTTCCCAAAAAATGTACAACAACAACTTGTACCTTCCCCAATCAATTACAAATTGAATTACTGACATCAGCTATGTTTACTTGGACTATCACAGAGAGAGAACATTGAAACGCTAGAGCCCAGTTATTTGTGAAATTCCTAAAGTGGGGGTAAAAGTATTGATGATCCCTAGCCTCGAGTGAAGACAGGCAGCATACTGTAATACAGCTTGGCAGATGATAATTCAAATTATGGAAAGGGCAGAAAATATATTCCCTAGGCTCAAAGTCATACCCATTTAGCACCGAGAATAGATTCAGGGGAATTTTTCTGATTTCATTTACAAGAAATAATTTACTGATGATTTATTTGTAAAAGATGCAACTTTACTCATTATGTTTAGCAAACATAACAAAATAATTTTTTTAGTGAATTACCATCTTGGCAGTGGAACAAATCTATGAAAGCTCTGTTCCTCACTGAGGCACAGAACAAAAGGAAGAAGGACCCTCAAAATTATCCTCAGCAAAGCACTGACATACTCAGATTGTTAATCACTCTGTTTAAACTCTTATCTTAGACACTTTGAAAATTCCCAGTAATGGAGATTCCACCACCAGGTTTAGTCAAATAAACAAAAATCCTGCAGTATTTTTTACATATAATACACCAGGCTCTTCTGAACTCAACAAATCCTGCTATTATTAGTCATTCTTAGTCAGAGTAATGTTCTATTCTTCTTCATAATTTAGCCTATCTTTTGCCTTCAATGATTTAAGGGTTCTTGCTTTTCTACAACCAGAAAAACCAGAGAAGTTAAGACTGCCACGTTGAGCATGGCACAATTAAAGTGTTGGCAAGAATCATGCTGTGATGACCAGAAATGATTTAAATGACTCAGAGAATAATTTCCTACTTGGGAAAATTTTCCATAGCACATCTTATGACTTTAGATGTTAGATCTTTGTCAACCCTAATGGGGGTTGAGAAATTGGAGTGGCCATACTGGGGAATAATAATCTCTATGACAATCTGGCAGTGAACATATTAAAAGGTGTCCTACCTGATAACCAGGGAAATGCAAATTTAGATAGCATTTCTCATCCATGTAACTACTCACAATTTAATTCTGAGAGTACCAAGTATTATAAGGATGGAGAATAACCAGAATCCTTATGGTGGGAGTGCAAATTGGGAAAACCATTTTGAAGAACAATTGGCAATATCTAGTAATTTAAAGATGCATATACTCTTTTATCTAGTGACTTCACTATGAAGTCACATTTACATGAAAGTTAATTTTAACATTCATTGCTTCAGAAAAATGACACAATCTAAATATCTCTTAATAGTTGACTAGATAAATAAATCATGCTATAGTCACACAATGGAATTCTAAGCACACATCAATTTTTCATTCTCACAACAAAACACTAAACAAAAAAAAAGAAAACAAAAAATGCTGCATATTGACACCATTAAAATAAATTTCAAAAAGTGCAAAGATAAATTTAAAGATGCATGTATATGAAGTAAAATAGGAAGAAACACATGGAATTAATAACAGTAAATTTAGGTACCTCTACAAGGAGGGTAAGATTGAGGAAAGGACACAAGGGCCTAAACTATATCAGTATTTTATTTCTTAAGTTGATTATTGGGTATACAGAAGTGCAATCAGATGCTGAAAATCTGTGAAAAAGAGGAAATCTTGAAAGTCACTACAGAAAAAGACATCATGTACAGAAAAGTAAAGATAAAAATTATCTCAGACTTCTTGTATAAAACAACACAAGCCAGAAAACAGTAAAATGATATCTTTAAAGTGCTTAAGGGGGAAAAACTGTCAAAGGTGAAAGACATTTTCAGACAAATAGAAGCTGAGAGAATTCATTGCCAATAGCCTTTCACTATAAGAAATGTAAAAGGAATTGAGAATATGATACCAAATATAACTTCAAATCTATAGTAAGCAATGACAGTTGCTAAAATAGTAAATATGTGGATAACTATAAAAGATTTATCTTCTAATTTGTTTTAATTTTTAAAAGATATTGACTATTTAAAGCAAAAATATAACAATATATTGTGAGGTCTTAAACATATTTAGAAATAAAATTATGACTACAGTAGTACAAAAGACAAAAAGGTAGGAATGGAAGGCATACTGCTGTTGAATTCTTAGTTACATATAAGGTGGTATAATATTATTTGGTAGAAGACAGTGATAAGTTAAAGATGCATATAGTAAACCCTAGAGCAACCACTAAAACAATAAAATGGAGATCTTTAGCTAATGTATTGGTTGTCTGTGTGGCAAAACAAATTACCACAGACTTAGCAGCTTAAAACACCAATTTATTAGGTTACAGTTCTTTAGGTCAGAAGTCCAGGAGGATTAGCCTGGCTTCTATGCTCAGGGTTCCACAATACCAAACTCATCGTGTTGGCCAAGTAGGGCTCTTATTTCAAGGTTCAAGGAAAGGATCTACTTCCAAGCTCATTCTGATTGTTGGTAGAATCCAGTTCTTTTAGACTATAAAACTGAGGTTCATGTTCCCTTGTTAGTTCTTAGCCAGAGTCACTCTCAGCTCCTTGTATCTGCTCTCCAATCTTTGTATGATGGCTCCCTCCATATTCAAATCCAACAAGAGAATATCAAATACTCTTTACGCTTCAGATCTCTCTGACTCTTCTGCTTTCCTCTTCTGGCCTGAAAAAGCTTTCTGATTTTAAGGGTTCATGTGATAAGATCAGGCCCACATGGATAATGTCTCTTTCTTAAGGTCAGCTGTGCATATATCATAGTGTAATCAGAGGAGTTATAGCTCTTTCATTGACAGGTTCCCAGGATTACAGTGGGACATCTTTGGGGGTCAATTTAGAAATTCTTTCTATCACAGCTAATAAACCAATACTGGAAATAAAATGGAATACTAACAATATCAAAGTAGTCCAAAAGAAGTCAGAAATTGGGAAAAAGGAACAAAGAATAGATGACACAGAGAAAAAAATAAGATATCAGACTTTAATCCAACAATACCTATAATTACATTAAATACAAATGGTTTAAACTCTCCAATTAAAAGGCAGAGATTGACAGATTGCATTTAAAAAGCAAACAGCACTTCAAGTGTTAAGGTACAGATTTGTTAAAAGGTAAATGAATATGAATGTTAATCATAAGAAAGATGGAATAGCTATACTAATATCAAAAAGTAGGTTTCAAGATAAAGAATATTACCAGAAATAAAGAAGAACATTTCATAATGATAAAGGGATCAATCCACTAAGAAGGCATAATGATCTTAAATGTGTAATACCATAGCTGAGCCTCAAAACAGAGGAAGCAAAAACGTATTTAAGAAGGGTTTACATTACTCAATAAGTGTTTGTTAAATAAATAAATGATTCACTGGTTCTTGAAAAACAGACACTTTTATGAAGATTTAAAATGCAAATGAAAGGGGAGAAACAATCTCATATTCTAGAAGAGAAAAACAAAAGAAGTTCTGAAAATATAAATGTAATAGTCTAAACAACATTTTGCCAAATTTAGAAGATTAATGGTATTATGAAATCTTATACTTCTCTACAGCTGATTCCTTTTCTTACTCTTTTTATCCACTGGTATCATCTAACACAGCAGTTCCCTCACTATTACCTGGTGGCTACCCTGTCACTGTCTGTAGGTCTCTCCACTGGTTCTCCCCTGCTTATGACCACAGTATGGCCACCATGCCTGAACTGCTGTGGAAGACTTCCCCAAAGTGAGTATGTGGCAATCAAAGAAAGGAGGTACCCAAAACAATTTTCACCTGATTTCCAAACATCAGGAGACAGAGAATTGTTGGGTTTTGTTAGGGTTGTTTGTTTGTTTGTTTGTTTTTGTTTTTTTAACTCACACTGGCTAATCCTCAAAATGTAATACCTAAAAATGATGGAACAGGCCACCATTCCCTGCAGAGAAGCAAGGATTGACTTTTGGTTATTTGCTAGTTTAAGAAGCAGTTAGCCAAAACTGTTAAACCATTTTAGATTTCTGCTACTTTGTTAAAATTTGATTTGAGCTGACAGCTAACAAATCACATTAGAGACATTTTACTCTATTGCCTATATATATCATGTTGTCCATTGTAACTTAAAATTCATTAAGTTAAGAATGTAAAAGTTACATGGAGATGCACAAGTGAATCTTATGTAGAATTACCTTGAAGCATTATTCGGCTCCAGCCATTCTGCAGAGCTGGCATTTCCAAACCATCAACCCAGCATGACACACATATACACCATCTGGCTTTGAGTTCTTAGCAGGCTGGTTGCTCTTATTATTTTGTATCATCATGTGTAGAAATGAAGTAGTCAAATGTACCATACCTCTCCAAGAAATATAAATAGAAATCTATCAGAATGGAAAAAAAAAATCCCAGGATATTTTTGAGTCATTCTAGCATTTGCTCCTCTAGAATGTTCTCTACTGTTTAATTCACTCTGCATCTTCTCTCCGCCCCCTCAATTCTCCCTGTCAGAAATCACTACTTGTTTACTGAGTCATTTTAGGTTTAGGTTCATTTCCACAAGTGTGGAAATGTACCAAAATTCCATTCATATCTTTATCTTTTTTACACGAGTGGTTTTTATTAAATTAATTTAACATTATTTTCCTTTTTTCTCTGGAATGCATTAAACTATTACAATTCTGTTTGTACTAGAGGGCAAATTCATTAGATCTCTAACATTTATTCCCAAATATATATGATATAGTTTATCCAGAATGGGTTTTATTTCATTTCACTAGGTCATCTTCGATATCCTCATTTATATGTGATTGTACCAAAGCTATAGTCTATATATCAAGTTATGTCATTACTTCAGTTGCTAATTTTTATATTTCAGCCTAATTGGCCAAACTCAGGCAAGAACCAAGGATGCACCAAAATAAGAAAAGCAGCACCTTAAGTAAGAAATGGAATCACTATTTGTATGAATTTTTAAAGACAGTACAGCTGTCTTGACCTTTGGGAGTAAGATTTCCAGTAACTTGTATCTATCTTGAACTGCGTTTTGATTATATTGTACTTTCATAAGATTACTGCAAAGAGTACCACAGTGTTTGTTTTGAAGATTTTGCTTATTTTAAAGTTAATTTTAGACACGGCAGACAGAGGAAACAAGAAGGCAGAACTCTGAGGGGTGGCAATGAAATTGGAGTGACGTGGATCATGGAATGAAGGAAAACTGTGGAGAGAACAGATGGGAAGAAGGCGGTGAGATTTATAGGTGTCATAAGGGAAGGCCTTCCTTATGAAGGAAGCATGAATTAAAGGGGAGATGATACAGAAGAAATGAAAAATCTATCTAAACTCTTTTGTAATTAGTGTACAATATTATGTATAGTAAATGTACATGTAATCTAGGAAAGAATAGTAGAATAGAAAGAAAGAAAGAGAGAGAGAGAGAGAGAGGGAGGGAGGAAGGAAGAAAAGAAAAGAAAAGAGAAGAAAAGAAAGGTGACTCATGCCCATGTAACATACATGGATGTCGTGTATCTGTGTAATTTCTCCTATGCAGAAGGGTGAATAACACATTTGGAAAAATGGTGTGAGTTGGAGGTCTTCCTGTATCTCACACAGTCATATATCATGTGGTACTGTATAGCATAAACAGTTATTTTATTTTCAGTTCATAAAAATTTCAATGCAGTTCTTGCCTAAAAGCAATCCATGGCAATTCGTGTGTTCAATGAAGAGTGAATTTGACTGAAGGAGTTAAACACCATGTTGAAAGAATACAAGAGCTACAAAATAGCAATACCATAACACACAATCTTCTAAGGGACTCCCCCTCCATTCCACAAATTTCTTACTTTTTAATAGTGCACAACTCCTTCTTATTATCAAGATCAAGAGTGAATCCCAAACGTATTTCAACACCAAGGGGCAGTGACTCAGTATGAAATCAGATGAGTGCATTCTGCAAGGATTCTTTTGCATTTGCTTCCAGTGCCTTCCTTGCCTGAGACATCTGAACATCTGTGGCAATTCTACAGTATAGAGTCCATCAGTTACACGGAAGCCGTGATCAGTTACATGTTTGAATGTTACTCTGTAGAGAAATAAATGCATTTAAAAGTACCACAAGTTCTCTCTGCCTCCTTCATCCACTGAGACTATACCCATCAGATGTACCGCCTGGTGAATTTTCCGTTACTACCCTTGGAGAGAGTTAGCCTGAACAAGACAATATGGTTCTCCCACTCTAATGACTGTAACTTTATTTTTCTAAATCCGCCATTTAAGTGATGTGCTTTAAGCCCAAGCATTTTCAAGGAATCTTCACCACAAACATTTCTGAGGAGATGGGCTCATTGCATCATCAAGCCCGTGGTTTTCAGAATGTGATTTAGAGTCCTTGCCCATGTACACAGACATTTACCTCATACTGCTCTATCTCATTACTGAAAATCGATGAAGTCAGCCATAAGTCACCACTGGCTAGCAATCCATTCAGACAGACAGAAAGAAAAATAAGCTTTTCAGTCAGAAATAATGCACTTAGATAAGCAGCTTTGGAAAGGAAAGCTTTTCCACAAAATTCGTTACAATATCACACAATCATTTTCAATATCTAAGTAGTAAGGAGAACAGTCATCTAAAGAAAGTATTTGGATGTGCTTCACAAAGTGATGGGTGCAATCATGCCATGTTCCAGCACCATCCTGATAAGAGTACTGCAGGGATCTTTCCAGAGATTCCATTCTAATCTGGAAATACGACAGAAAATTTCCCTTGGGTGTTTTCACGGCGCTACACTGACATTAGAAGTTACTCAAAACTTTTATAGGCTTAAAGATTTTTTTCAACTATTAGTATTAGCATGAATCCTTTCAAATACTGAATTAAACACACCATTGATTTATTTAACAAATATTTATTGATTACTACATACAAAACACTTAGTAAACTACTAACGCAGACTATTAAACGATCGTACGTTGTGCGGCAAACGTGAATGTACTTAGAAGTGTCTAACCTCTAACTTAGTGGCACCTGCGTTTGCTAAGTGCACAGTAACAGTGGTGAACAGTTATTTAAAGAAAAAAAATGTTGTAACTTTAATAACACAAATCTGTTCTGAAGTGCATTAAATTTTCTAACACTGTAAAATCTATTTTATCTGACTAAATTTTTACTTGTGGTAACAATTTACTGCAGCAGAAGATGATTTAAGTGCCAAACATAATCATTAGTTAAAGAGTTAGATAAATCTGAAACCTAAATAAAAAAGGACCTGAATTAAGACCAAATCAGATCTTAAGTGATAAGTTGACATAGAATCATAACCCATGCACAATCTATATATAACAAACAAAACTATATGTATTAAGAGCATATACATCTGCAGGTAAAGTTGTATTAATAAAGTCGATTAGAAAAACATGGCCCCTGTCCATAGACGTTTCTATTTTAATATTTATGAATCTATTGATTTTGGTCTAACATTGAGTCTACATTAAGACTATGTCTGCATAATTGTAGATAAATACTTGGCAGGGAACTGAATGGTTAAAATACTTATGAAAGCAGTTCCCTGTTTCTAGATGCTGCCTTCTGCCTTCAGAAACAGGGTCTTCCACACAAAGCTTCTGGATGGGCTCTGAAAGGTCTCACTCCCTAACAGATAATATATATTTTCTATTTTTAACTCAAACCGGCCATTGTTCTACCACATTAATTTAACATATCATTTTGAAGTTTACTGGTGCAGAGCCTAAAAGGTATAAGATGAACCATTCTTTTCATTTCTATTCTCCACTAGTTCATCTATGACTCCATAATATTTTACCTCTAGATTAAGAGTATTTATAAAATCCCAGGGTTCTTATAGTTTGAGAAAGTATGAAGCTAGTGCTGGAAGGGTCCTACCACCAATCAACTCAAGTGCCAATATAAAATCTCAGAAAAAATGAAAGGTCCCTAAGACATTTTATAATTACATTAATGATACAGAAAAGTCTGATAATATCAATTGTGGAAGATGATGTGGAACAATGCTAGAGGGAGTACATTTTGGTTCAATCACTTTGGAAAATAATGGCATTATCTAGTAAAGTTGAGGATGCATATACCTATGAATGGTCTTATGTATGTCTCCTGGTACCTAGAGTTTACAACATGGAATGGAATTGGAGTTTTAGGTATATGCTTCTGTCCTTTAGACGAGTATGAAATTTTAAAAAGTTAGAAGTGGTACTGTTATTTATGACATTAGGAAACTAAGAAATACATTACAGTTCTCAATTACTTAGGTAACAAAGTAAATACGACCATTACTTTCTTCACAAAGTTATCACCTTATGTTTCTATTGAGAAACAAGCTATTCTTATAGCTTTAAAATAGTTGACCCTTGAACAACATGGGTTTGAACTGCCCAGGTCCATTTACACACGGATTTTTTTCAGTAGTAAATACTACATACTACATGATCTGCAGTTGGGTGAATCCACAGATGAGGAACCTTGGATACAAAGGGCTGACTATAAAGTTATACATGGGTGTTTCTATTGCATGGGGGTCGGCGCCCCTAACTCCTACCTTATTCAAGGGTCAACTGTAACTTAATGGACATAATTTTGAGTCATGACTAAATTGTAACATGATTTTCTTGTACTTTAAAAACTGGTGACATTTAGAACACTGGATTATGCTAGGTTTTAGATTTTTCATTGACTTTTTTTAAGTAGGGTAAGTTTAATATAAAGAATGATTAGGCTATCATAGGAGAGTAAGTATTAGATGTAAACAGAATGCTAGAGGGTGCCCCAGGGCTCAGGGAGAGTACCCAAGGAAAGAAGAACTTGGAAGAAGCCCCCCTCCCCAAGGATGGGCTTCAGACCTCACTAGAGAAGGTGTGTTTGCAGCCAGTTGGATGATGGAGAAATTCTCCACCAAGAAGCAGCCTTCCCAGGTAAAGGGGGCCTCTGCTGATGGGCAGGTGCACAAGAGTTGAGTGACCACTGTGGGCAGGAGACCTGGTGCAGGTGGTGCTCTTGTTGGAAGAGCTGCAGGGACTGCACGTTCCCTGCCTGTGGCTGGGGCAAAACGATACTAAATGTCCTTCTACCCACACAGCTGACCACTGGGGCAGCAGCTGGAAGCAGTAAGTGAAGCCCCATCCTCCTGCAATGTTCCTTCAGTGTCCTTTACTGAGAAAGCTCAACATTATCCTCAATGTGAAGGAGAAATGCTTAAAAAGTTACGGAAGAGCAGGTATTATAGGGTAAATTTGGAGCCGAGAGACAATAGATACCTCATTTAATTCACCATGACTTCCTTGATATTTAATAGCGTTGCTGACAATACTTTAGTTATTCTAATGAAATGCTATGAATGAGGGAAGGACGTTTGCTTTTAATTATTCAGATAGACGGTCTGACCTATCTCTTGACTTTGGGTCATTTAATTATTTTATGCCACCTTCTATAGATAGTACATCAGGAAAACTGATGGAGATATTATTGTAACATTTTAAATATGATGCAACATTCAAAGTGGTCAAATTTGCTACTAATTTGTGGTACTTGTGTTCGATAGAGAAGGCTGAAGTGAAAGACCAGAACTAAAATTTGCATGCATATTGAAAATTAACCAATCTCTATCATATCTTTCCTATTCATATCTGAATTGTTTATAATGACAAAAATAAATAAAACAACCCAAATGTGCACAGACTCAACCATGGATAAACAGAGGTATTAAAAAAATAATACACAGCAGTGAAAATAAATTACCTAGAGTTACATATATCAACACAGATGATTGCACAAGCGTAACACTGAACAATAAAAGCAAATCTTAGAAGACTGAAAAAGTATCACACTATTTAGATAAAGTTCTAAAAGAAATGAAAAAAAAAAAAAACCCACAATATTAGACCAGGGACACACATGTGGTAAAACTGTAAGGAAAAGCAAGACAAGAATAACAATAAAATGCTACCTAGAGCAAGTTAGAGTCTCCCTCTCCCTGCCCCAATCTGCATTTCAGGTCACCTTTTATTTTTTTTTTGCCACTTGATTCAAGTGTAATGCAATCATCATTAGTGTTGCTGTTTTATAAATGCCTGACTTTCTTGTAGGCACATGGCGGCAGGGTTAGGTTTTCGTTCAATGTTGTATCCCTAGAGACTGGCACAACATCTGGGGTGTAGTATTAACACACATTTACTAATTACAGAATTAACGACAGTGGCAAAGACAGCTGAGTGGAAAGAGAGGGGACCTGACTTGGGGCCGGTAGAAGGATGGTGGGGAAATGCTGGGGGCCCTGTAAAGAAGGAGATCACACAGCTATATTTCAACTGAGCTGCACTGTTTTATTACAGGTGTCCCCCGCTCTCCGAAAGTAGAGTGTTCGTATGAACCTCTCATAAGCTGAAAAGGGTAAAGCAGAGAAGCAATTACCTTAGGACACATCTTGCTAACAGATGCACAAAATAAACTGACATAAAGCACAGATGCTCACAGACACAGTTCAAAGCTATGGTGGCTTGATGCTGTGATACTGAATGTATTTCCAGGGGAAGAAGCTTGGCAATGCCATTCTCACTGCTCAGGAGCATCCATAATAACTCACTGTAAAACAAATGCTGAACGCTCTTTCCACTTTTCATCTTTTTTTTTTTCCATAAAAGTGAAAGTCCTCTATGGATTTCTTTCAGTTAGGGAAAACAGGTACTTTCATAAAAGCCAAGTGGTGTACAGTGAGCTCTGGAAAATCGGGGGGTACCTGCATTTGCTTCCAGTCGTGCTCAGTCACAGGGCACGCAAACGGACCTAATGGGTATGAGCGTCGGCGGGGCAAACCCACAAGGTGCTAGGGCAGTGAGGGTGTCCGGAGCTGAATAACTAAAGAGCTAGATCACAGGGTTTTGAGTGGTTAGAGAAAAACAGGGGAGTGATACAGCATGAGCTTTTTTTTGGGGTGGGGACGAGTCACAGGTCCGGTAGGAGTGAACAAGTTGAATAATGGGAGACTGTGATCCAAGAATGAGCTAGAAGTCAAGCTGTTCTCAATGACCACGAGACCCAGGGAGGGCCGTGGCAAGAAGATCCTGGGTGGTTATGATAAGAGTCAGGGGAATTGAGGAGAAAAAAAGTACTGTGAGGAGGGAATTTCATGTACTGATGTGATTGTAAACGTCTGGGACAAAGAAAAATTAAAAAAGAAATTGGAACCAAAATGCGCAGAAGCATAGGTTCTAAAAAAAATCAGAGATAATTTAGAAACCTATCAATTAAGTATATCAATATGAAATATATGTTTATAAAACAGTGAATAGCAACTGAGTGCCTTGCAGCAATAGAAATACAAGCAATGGCATTTTTCCTTTCAGTTACATTAAAGTAATACATCTTCTTTTGACTTTGTCACATTTCTGTTCTCATAAACATACAAAGTGTGTGTTTAAAAGCTAATAAATAGTAAAAACCCATCAGTAGCCAAGGTTGTACACAGACAGAACAAAAAAAAATAATGAATATACCCCATAAAGGGGTAAAGGTAGTCTCATCACTTTTATTGTGGATGGGATAATGAAGGAAAATCCAAAATCTTCTGGAGTTCCAACAGGTATTAATAAAACAGGTATTAATAAAAATACTTCTTCTAAAAACAGTATTCATCTGGAAACTTCTCCCGACAGATTCTAATTCAATACCACCCATTAAGAAATCAAAATAAATTTAAAAGTATAAAATCAAGGAGAAACAGCCTGAGTTCTAAAAACTCAGAAAACAGAAAATGCATATTTTATGTTGCTTCATAAGGTACATTAACTTTGAAAGCTAGCAATAATTTCCTCACCAGAATAACAAATAAATGAAAATAATCTGTTGTTGGTTAGAAATCAGAAAGTATACTAAATTTTATATCAGGAAGCATACTAAAATTTATACCAAACTTTAAAGATAGCTGGGAAAAACAACGTTATGAAAAACTGTCTTGTCCAGGGTATAGTATACTAAATTTAGTATATAAAAAAAAACTGTTTATAAATTTCTAAGTGATTCCAAATAAGATTTTTCTGGAAGTAGTTTTTAAAAATCAGAACCATTAACAATAACTTTATTTGAAATAATTACCACGGGGCTTTAGAAAAATCAAATGCTTACTTATGCTTTCTACGAGTTAAGATGTGAACAGCGCAGCCTTCGACCACTTGCTAGTGAGAAAGCCCTAGCTGCAGACCACACTGGAGTTGATCCTAAGAAAGTGCCTTAATAGCTTCTCCAAATAACTAGTAGCGATATTTTAATGGCAACTTTGGTAGGTAAAGAAGGAAGAGAAGGAGAGAGGGAAGGAGGAAGGGAAAAAAAGGGAAAGGAAGATACGTTAAATGATCTTTGGGAGAAAAGCTTTATGTAATGTTATCTTAGTCCATCTGGGCTCTATAATAGAAATATGATACACTGGGTGGCTTATAAACTAAGAAATTTATTTCTTACAGTTCTGGAAGCTGGGAAGTCCAAGATCAAGGTGCTGGCAGATTTGGTGTCTGGTGAAGACCTGCTTTCTGGTTCATAGATGGCTGTCTTTTTTTATTTTTCAGGATCATTTTTTAAAAAAATATTTATTTATTTTTTAAACATCTTTATTGGAGTATAATTGCTTTACAATGGTGTGTTAGTTTCTGCTTTATAACAAAGTGAATCAGCTATACATATATATATCCCCATATCTCCTCACTCTTGCATCTCCCTCCCACCCTCCCTATCCCACCCCTCTAGGTGGTCACAAAGCACCAAGTTGATCTCCCTGTGCTATGTGGCTGCTTCCCAGTAGCTATCTATTTTACATTTGGTTTTGCTGTGTCCTTACATGGCAGAAGGGTCAAGAGACCTCTGTGGGGTCTCTTTTATAAGGGCACTAATCTCATTCACCAGGGCTCCATTATCATGACCTAATCACCCCAAAGATTCCACCTCTTAATACCATCACCTTGAGGGTTATGATTTCAACATATGAATTTCGGGGGAGGGAGACACAAAAATTTAGTCCGTAGAAAACGTAAAGTTGTAGTATGCTCACACATTCTGAAGGAAAAAATACATATACGCTTCATTCTTAATATTACATGGATGTTCAACTTACAGTCAATAACTCTCTTGATCAGAATGCAGCAGCTGAAGGTTGATGTTTCAAACTGGTAAATGCTAGAAGAAATCACATAGAAATATGGTGGGCAAATAACAGCTAACCTAGCCATCTTTTCTATTGTGACTGACATCAGATGCTAGAACTGAATTGAAAATCGTATCTACAGGTGTTCATCAAATTATGTCGAATTTATAGATTGACCACGAGGAAGCTTATGTATAGTATATATAACATCTGCTTTGGCTATTTAAAAAAAATCTATTACTGATTTTGAGCCCAGGACAGAATATACTTTTGTGACAACAAAATATTATGAATGAAATCTCCCCAAATGCAGAATCAGAAAAATCTTTCTTTTTAGTGGCCTTCTTTTCCTTTGTTATGCTGTGATTGTGCTAATCACACCAAGCAGTGCACTGAATAGGGTTTACAGGTAGGGACGAAGGCCTCTGCCCAAGACTCTTTATCTAGGTAGAAGCCTCAAATCCCAAACACTGGAGGAAGAAGGGATAAGCCACTTAGGTAACTAAGTTCAAAGTGTTCATGAGCTACTGCAAACACATAACTTGTTTTCCCCTTTATCTTAAGTGAAGGTTCCACAGTTTTGCAAAGCCTACCTTCCTCTGGGAGTATAGGAAGCGAAGTGCTTCAGTGCTATTCTCTTCAATACACAGTATATGCCTCTATTATGATCAGGACCAGCTGCCTGTGCGCTTTTGGATTAGTGGTTGTTACCCATGTGCAGAAGTGGATTTTACTCCACTTAAGTATCGCTCTAGAGACGGATACCTCTTGAGAGGGCAGCATATTATGAAAATTATTCCATACTTTTGAATTGCTTTGTCTTCAAAAATCTTTGACTTAAAGACATATGTGGCAAAGTTTATGACATGTTTGATATTTAAATTGAGCACATATGGGCAAAAATCTAAGTTGCTCTGGTAGCCAGAATGCTCCCAGACATGAGCTTAGAAATGTGTTACTAAGTGATGAAGAGAAAGTACTATGAAAATTCTTTCTTTGGAACACTCTCCAGAAGCTCCATATAGGAGTGGCATTGGCAATGTTTTTCTTTAGGTCTCTCAATTCCCTCTTTGTTGTAAAACTCTTAACAGGCTATTATGATTTAGTTACTTATTAACACTACCAAATCATAAGGCAATAAATGATAGGTCTTGGGGTTATGCCACTAAATTAATTCCTTTGTTTAATTCATTTTTATTTTTTATGTTATTGTAGTAAGAACACTTAACATGAGATCTACCCTCTTACCAATTTTAAGTGTACCACACAGTATTATTAATTACAGGCACAATGTTGTAAAAAAGGTCTCTAGAATTCATTCACCTTCCATGACTGAAACTTCATACCCGTTGATTAGCAACTCCTCATTTCCCCCTCTGCCCACCGCCTAGCAACCACCATTCTACTCTCTTCTATGAATTTGATTATTTTAGATACCTTGTATAAGTGGAATCATGCAGTATTTGTCCTTCTGTGACTGGCTTATTTCACTTAGCATAATGTGTCAAGCTACTAAACTAAGGTCTTTAAATTGAATAAATATAGTCAACATGTGAAAAGGCTCTCTACAGATACATAATGACAAAAGCATGTTTACACCAACCATTTTCTGGAAGGTGTCTTTTATATAGAAAAATTGGCCCCTGTCTTAAGTCCAATCAACAGGTCTGTCTTACCTTAATGTTGAAAGCATATTGTAAATAATGTATACATTGATTTTAGTAATATTATAATCTCTGTGGACCCAAATTCCTTTGGTGTTTTTCCAAATCACGTAGTAAATATAGAGACTGAGATGACTATTTCTACTAGAACATTATCATGAAACATTCTGCACAGGGCTGCATGTAACCAGCTCCAGTGATGCCCAAATCATCTTTGTGCCTGAATCAATCTCTGATAGGAAAACTCTTTAAATTTTTCATGTCATGAGGACAACATTTAGAAAAAGTATATGTGTGTGTGTGTGTGTGTGTGTGTGTGTTTGGTAGTCACCACAATTGAACAGGTTGTAAAGGCTATACATGAAATATACCCCAGTCAAATTTTGCACCCAAAATCATGATATACTGCATTTTTCCAAAAGCGTGTTATAGTAATATAATGATCATCTATATGGTAGTCTACAACATGTAATGTGCTTTTATATAGTTGCTATGCAAGTTGGCCTTTCCCCCTTTCCCACTGGATATTCCTTCTCAGTCTCTTTGCTAGTTCCTCCCAAACTTCTCAACCTCTAAACTCTGTGTACCCCAGGGCTCAGATATTGGACTGCTTCTCTTTTCCAGCCACATTCACTACATTGGAGATCTGATCCAGTCTCCTGACTTTGAATACCATCTCTGTGATAAGGACTCCTATCCACATTTACATCTCTAGCCCAGACCTCTCCCTTGAAGTCCAACTATCTATTCAACATCCTCATTTGATGTTTCAAATAGGGATCTCAAACTTCACAGGTCCAACATCAAACTCCTGTGTTCTCCAACAAATATGCTCCTCCCACAGTCATCCTCATCTCCATGGATGGCAACTTTGACTTCATAGTAACGCAGTCCCCAAGCTCTGCTCACGCAATTCATTAGCAAATCCTGATGGCTCTATTTTAAAAAATCATCTCCAGAGTCTGACACTTTGTACGACTTCTAGTGCTACCTCCACGGTCCGTGTCACCACCAACTCTCCCTTAGATTGTTGGAAAAGCTCCCATCTGACCACCTTGCTTTTCTGCCTTTCTCCACTGTATTCTACACAGCAGCCAGAATGAGGTTGTGAAAAGTCAGATCATGTCACTCTGCTCAAAGTCCTTCAAAAGCTTCCTATCTCATGTGCAGTAAAAGCCAAAGTCCTCAATAGCATGTTCCACAAGGCCCTCCCCTGTCTCCTGCCACTGGCCCCCTCCCTCACCCTGTTCCAGCCCCAGTGCTCTCCTCTTTGGAGCCTCTAAACTTGCTGTTTCCTTGAACTACTTACTCACTGTCTTCATCCAAACATTAGCTTGCAGTGAGGCCTTCCCTGTAACTCTCTGTAAAATGTCCACCCCTCCTCCCCAGTGACACTCCCTAGCTCTCTTCTCTGCCTTTTCTTTTTCTTTACAAGAAACATTTTTTATATCCTCCCCTTTCTCTCACTAGAATCTGATATCCTTGAAGGTTGGGATTTGTTGTATATGTTATTCCCTGGCGCTCAATAAATACTTGCCAAATGAATGAATGAATAATCAAATTTTAACTCTTTTTGTCTTCTTGCTTAGAATACAGTGGCCTGGCCTGCTCAAAATCATTCAACCAGTATGTTTTGCAGGCTGACTGTGAACCCAGGTCTTTTGATGGAAAGCTCATCCTCTCTCTACCAATGCTTGCTAATTAACTTGTAATACCACATTCTTACCATCTCAGGGGGTGGGCCTGGTTTTCCGATTACTCACTTTTAACCCCAAATATCTACCAGTGCATGTCTCAACAGAAGAACATAAAAAATGTTCACTAAAAGTACAGAGAAGGATTTTACCCAGAGAAGATGGTAACCACTTCCTGTCTATATTGTGAGCCCATCAAGGACAAAGATTACATTTTATTCATTCTCAAATCACCAGTGCTTGGTTCAGTGCTTGGAACAAGGCTGGAGCTAAATGTATGCTCAATCAAGAAAGAGAACCATATTAAGCTAACCTTAACCAGGATCATCGAAAATGTTGACAGTACAGCCGACAGGTGTCACGGCATTCTGCCCCCTGCTCATTCACGGAGCAGCCAGGACACCTGATGGGAACTCTGCTACTTTACGAATCTACAGTTGCAATAAATGAGGAAGGCCGAAGCCTTGCTCTTCAGCAAAAATTATATCCTTGGTCAATAACACTGTGGTAAACCACAGGTACTTACTTTGTGCCAAGACCTTTGCCTGGTGCTTAACAATCTTATTTAACTACCACAAGAGTCCTTTAAGATAGGTATTGTATCACCATTTTACAAACTGTAACTATATAACTCTGAGAGGTAGAGTGAATTCCTCAAGCTTGTATACATTCCGCTATCAGTCAGTCCTGGGATTAGCCCTCTTGACTTCTACACAATGTTTTATGTCCTCACACAAAAGCTTCTTTCAAATATGAAAGATAATAGACATTATATTTGCCTTGCCTCCCAAGGTATAAAAGAAAGCAAATATTCTGGTTCTGAAACTTACAGCTTTCTGTTACATTTCTCCACATTCTTTTACATTTACTTAATTCTTACTTCAACACTGTAATAGAAATGGGGAGTTCTAAACGGGTACAATCTTTCAGGGATGTAATTTGAACAGATGAATCAAAAGTCTTTAAAATACTTTTATAAATGCACCTTACTGGGTCACAAAAACTTACAGACAAGAATGTTTATTTCACTGGAGTTTATACTATTAACAATCTGGAAATTGTTAAACTGACCAAAATGACGTATTTAAAACTTGAAGGAATGGTGGGATGTTTATATATCCTTGAAACATCATACCTTTGAACAATAGTTAACAACTTGTGAAAATACTCATATAATCAAGTGTGAAAAACAAGTAACAAAAAGTAACCACAGATGACTACAGTTAATGGTATTGTATTGCTTATTTGAAAGTTGCTAAGAGAAGGATCTCAAAAGTTCTCATCACACCCGAAGTAACCATAACCGCAACAGCAACGACTAATATAACTGAATGCTGACTGTGTGCCAGGCACTGAGCTAGGCTCTCTACTAACCCATCTCATTTAATCCTCACAATAACCCCGGGAGCCAGGGACTCCGATAATCTCGATATTACAGATGAGGGAATACAGGCCCAGAAAAATATTTGATATAGAGCATGATCTCAAGTTTTTGTAAAACATACAAAGAAACAGAGACCTAAAAATACAGGTTTTAGTCAGGATACTTGAAGCAATCGATGGACATGATCCTATAAGGGTATATAGCATGCCAGGATACTATATTCTAGTGATGGACTACCAGTAAGCTGACATCCATTGAAAATCTTATCACAGTTCAACTGACTTTTTCAAGTGGAAAAATACACACTTACAAGCTGAACATTTTATTCAAATTATAACTCACTATGTCTAATTGGTAATAAAATAAAAATAGTGCTGGCCTCATATTTGCTTGTATTCTCTTTCTTTCCCTGCCATCACTTTCACCTTTGTGCATTTTCTTTCCCACATATTTTAAAGTGGAATCAGAGAAGTTTTTCCATTCATATTTCTGAGAACTTGTTGAAAACTTGTAATGAAAACAGCAAGCTAAAGCATAAACTAATTATGTCAAAGGTTCTCACAGTATTTCCCCTTAGGAATTACCTAGCATTGTTTGAAACTAGTTATACTGTTTTTCAGGAGAAAAAAACAAGCATTAATTTACTATCCCTATAAGAGTTTTGAAAACAGATATGTTTTCATAGCTCAGCTTGAAGATGTACTTTCTATGAACTTTCCTGCTATTCAGGGCTATGAAGTAGATGAAAACAATTACCTGTGTGTCTGGGTGAGTTGTTAGATTGGGATTTGGTTTGTATTCAGATCAAGTTAAGAAAATGTTTACAGTGCGTCTCTATCCTAAGAGAACTCACGGAATCAACAAGTCGTTCCAGTACTTATTAGTGTGAGGGACACACCTACTGAATTAGCCTTGGGGAAAAAAAATCTTAAAAAGGCATTTTAAATTGTGGCTACCTGTATAGCCTGGGCTACTTTCTGGAAAGGAACAGTAGATTTGTTAATATATGTGGAAATACACAGGGCAGAACCTGGTTCTCTGACTTACCTCTTTCTAAGCTCTGGTATTTATTTATGGGCTCACCATCCCAAACCACTATCATTTTATCACAAGCAGAAGACTAGCTCACATCTGTGTTTTGCAAATGCTTTTACATCAGCCTGGTATGCATTGTAATTTCAGCCCGCCTAGTGCACTATTACTCCTCCTTCAAGACCCGCTCCTCTCTCCTTGACAAAGCACAGCTGCAGGGATGACATACACCTTGGTGCTGAGATTTTATATTGTATATTGGTCTACCCTTGAATTTATGTCGCTGTATTTAGGTGTTCATTTCTGTCTGGCTGCCCTAGAAGACTGTGAGCTTTTCCTGAAGAAGAGCATAATGTTCTAGTAATCTTCAGATTCTTAGGCCCAGTTCACCCGCTTGAGGGCTCAGCTGCTCTTAGGAAAGTTCTTCTTACGCTCTGAACTTCAGTTTCCTCTTCTGTAAAAGGGTCATAAGAATATATAACACACAGATTTACTGTGAAGATTTAATGAGATCTTGCACGTGGAAGCGCCTGCAACCTAGGCTCTCAATGACTGCTGACTTGAATTGCTGCAACACACATCAAAATAGTAAGTCAGAATGGAGCAAAATGCCTAAGACCTAAATCCTCACTACATGATTATCAGAGGAGTAAACATAGTAAACAGAAACCAAAGGGTGTAGACCAGCGGCTCTCTGAGTTACAAGAACTTCAAATATATGATGAAAGCGATGGCCTTTCTCCCCCTATGCACACATACTCAATTTTGTGTGGAATTTCAGGGACTCTCCAAACCTCCTGAAGTTCAGTCATGGTCCCTCAAGTATATAGGCATCAGAACAAGGCCCTACCATAGACAATCCTGTACACAGACTAGATTACCTTGGTCCAGATGAATTCAGCTTCCTTCTCTGACTGCTCTAGTGTCAGTTCATCCTAAGCTGCACAAGGCTCTGGCCACCCTCCAGGCCCAGTAGAACACCTATGGAATCACTCTCAACCGTGAAGTGTCCTCTCCTCGGATATGGATAGAGGGAAACCAAAATGTGAAGATCCTGCTTTGCTGGATTCTTTTCTGGGATTTAACATTATATCTGAAAAAAGAACTAGACTGAACATTTCAAGGCTTTAGGTTCTTCTCATTCATCGTAAAGGCAAACGTTTACAGTCAGGGTGAACTTTTGTCTCAAGTAGGGTTGGGTTTTGGTCAGAGAGCTCCTGGGCACACAAAATAAGATGCTAATTCTCTCAAGTCTCCACTAAGCTTAATGCATATATATCTCTCTAGTCAAAATACAGTTTAATGCATATATCTCTCCAACCAAACCTCATAATGTTTATTTACATGTTCTGGTATCAACTGTAAATATTTTAACTCCTACACAGTTCTCTGCCTCTGGAGATCTGAGGGACAGTCTCAGGAGAGCAACTGGTAACACTGATTACAGTGTTATAGGGTTGCCAGGAATTTTCCTGGAGATGATCTTTACTCAGCGGATCATTTCCCCACACATTATTTCTCTAGAGATCCCTTGCGTACACTTTAATAGAACTCTCTTAGACCTGGAATCAGGTGCTGCTTCTTCCCTGTTTTAAAAACACCTGTAACACGGCACTCATCAAATCACACAGTAATTACCTGTTGATGTTTCTGTTTCACCTTCTATATTGTGAGAGCCCATGAGTAAAGATGATGTCTTATTCATCTTTGCATCCCCAGGGCCTAACACAGTGCCTATTTATAAAAGCAACTGTGGAGGGAGAACACAAACATGAAAGGCAGGCTTCCCTGGTGGCGCAGTGGTTAAGACTCCACCTGCCAATGCAGGGGACACGGGTTCGAGCCCTGGTCCGGGAAGATCCCACATGCCGCGGAGCAACTAAGCCCATGCGCCACAATTACTGAGCCTGCACTCTAGAACCCACGAGCCACAAGTACTGAAGCCCACGCACCTAGAGCCCGAGCTGCACAACGAAGAGTAGCCCCCGCTTGACGCAACTAGAGAAAGCCGCGCGCAGCAACAAAGACCCAATGCAGCCAAAAATAAATAAATTTATTAAAAAAGACAAAAAACAAAAACCATGAAAGGCATGTTTCTTGCCTTCAAGAAGTTCAGAGTGGGGGGGAGCAAAATAGATAAACACGATGCAATATAACATTAGAGTCGAGACTGGTGGGGAAGGATGAGATGAGGTCTCACTAGAGTGTCCTATCCGCGTTGAGTTCTGGAGAATGAGTAGGAGGCCAGAAGGAGGGGGATGGATGAGGAGAGGGGTGTGCCTGTTCTGGGCAGAAGCAGCAGCACTTCTGAAGCACGAACAGAGCGACGGAAGGGACGGCGAGCAGTTCTGGAGAACTAACGTCAAGAGAGGAGACAAGAGAAGCAGAGAGGGGCTCCAGTAGGGCCAGGTTTAGAAATCCATGGCGAGGAGTTCGGCCTTTAGGTCAAAGGAGAAATAGAAGCCCTGTACGATTTTAAACAGAGGAGCAGCACATTTAGGAGCGCTCACCCTGAGAGCAGATAACAGCTTGGAGTGTGAAAATATTGAAGGCAGAGGAGCCAATCAGGAGGCTGTTTAGGAAGGCCAGGTGTGAGGGGATGTGGGAACAGAAAAATAGTAGTGGATATAGAGAAGAAGACCGAGACTGCAGAATATTAAGGATACTAAGGAGGAAGACTAGCCAGGATGTTGTCACTGGACATGGGAGGAGAAAGGAGAAAGAAGAGTCAATAACCACCTCCCAGTTTCAGGCCCACTGTAAAGGGTGCCACTCACCAAAATGCAGAGCATGTTACAAAGTACCCGTTTTTGACATTAATTTTAAGGTGTCATTGGGGCACTAAATGGAGAAATCCAACGAGTAGCTGGACAGAGGTGTTTGTGGCATAGGATATTTCAAGACAGCCTTCGAAAATATCAGAATGCTGATTTATCGATGAAACCACAGAGATGAATGAGTTCCACTAGAATGAGAGTTCACAAAGAGAAAACGAGTCTGAAGCTGGCCATGTGCAATACCAACCTGTGCAGGACAAACACAGCCTGGAAAATGGCCTGATGAAGAGTGTCAGAGAGGGAAGAGAAAGACCAGGAGAGGATGATGAACGTCAAGGAAGCCATGACAGAAGAGTTCCATGGAGAAGGAGTATTTCAATAACCTCAAATATTGAAAAGAAGCTGGAGAAGTACAAATGTTTCCACTGAATCTGACAATGAGGAGGTTTTGTGTCTTGATGAGAAGAGCAATTTCAACAGACGTCAGGAGCCAGTGTGAGAAGTCATTTGGAGCTGAGACACTGAAGTCAGTGAATAAGAAATATTCTTTCCCAAAGCATGTCTGGGGAAGGGAAGAAAAACAGAAGAGTAATTAGAGGGAATTCCAAGAGACTTCTGAAACTCTGAAGCAGTATGCTCTCACTGACTCATGCATGATTTATTAAATTTTGAAGATTTGTTTTATTTAATGGGAAATCCGCTTGATGGTAAATCCAACAAGTTTATCACTTAGTCACCTGGATAATATTTTGATCATTAATTATAAAATTTTTAATCTCTGGTGATTGGTGAAGTAAGTCAAAGATGTAGAAAGGTAGGTCCAGGATATAATTTATTTGTTTAGAATGGGTCTTTGCTTCAAGTCAATGAATTTGGTTCAGATACTTAAAATACACATTGGTTTCTTCATTCAACTATGCAATTACCCAAGACAGTAAGTCAGTCTGCTTCTCAATATTCTCTGTCATTCTTCCCACACCCATCTGCTGCTTTTAAGATTTCCAGAGATTCCATCTGGACAAGACATACTGCATCTCACCTACCTTAAACCACCAACCAAAAAAACTCCCACCTCCTCCTCAAGGCACAGGGGCACTTCCTCTCTTCAGCTTCAAAATAGTTTCTCCATAACATTTTGCTTAAGGTTGTGAGTCTAAAGGAAGATTTTGCTTCTATACAAATTAGAAGCAGCTCTCTAACTAAAAGGAGGGCACATAACTGGGAATAAAGCTAATAAAAGGTGTGCAAGACCACCACATAGAAAACCACAAACCTTTACTAAGATAAGGTTAAAGGAGCCCTAAAGAAATGGAGGAATATACTATGTTCCTGGAAGGTACAATATTGCAAAATGTGAATTCTCCCTAAATGGATAACATTCAATATTATTTCAATTAATATCCTGATTTTTGTGTGTAAAAAATGGCAAGCTGATTCTAAAATTAAATGGAAATGCAAAAGGCCAAGAGGAATAAAAACAACCTTGAAGAGTAAAGTTGGAGGACTTACACTACCAGCTATCAAGGTTTAATTTATAGTTACTGTAATTATAAGTGTGGGGCATTGGTGCAAGAATAGATAGACCAATGGAACAGAAGAGAATCCAGACACAGACAGACACATAAACAGTCACCTGATCTATAACAAAGCTGCCACTGCCATTCTCTGGGCAAAAGAACAGATATCCATATGAGAGAAAATGATCTTTGACTCCTACTTCCCACCAGACACAAAAATCACTACCAGATGGATGATAAATGTGAAAGGTGAAATGACAAAACTTCTGGAAATATAGCATAGGGGAATATCTTCATGATCTTGGATTATATAACTATTTCTTAAAAGGACAAAAGAAAGCATGTACAGTAATGGAACAGATTAATAAATTGAGCTTCATTGAAAGTAAGAACTTCAAGTGATCGAAAGGCACCATGAAGAGTGAAGACAAGATATCTTGAAAGAAAATATATTGGTAATATATATATATACTTCTGAAATAGGACTCCTATATATATGTATATGTATATATTAATATACATACACATACATATATACATCTATCCATATATTAATATATATGTGTATATATTAATATATACATATATATATTAATATATGTATTTTAAAAGCCTCCTACAAATCAGAAAAGAAAGACGACCCAAATTTTTTTAAATGGCAAAGGACTTTAACAGGCACTGCATAAAAGAGGCTATTCAAATGGCCAATAAGCAAATAAAAAATTTTAACATTATTAGTGATTAGAGAAATATAAATTAAAACACAATGAAGTATTAATGTATAACCCCCAGATAGCTAAATTAAAATAATAAAATAAAATAAATTTAAAAAAAATTGGCACCATAAATTGTTGGTGAAGATATAGAATAACTGGAACTTTTAAACATTGCTGGCAGGAATGTAAAATTTTAAAGCCACTCTGGAAAACCGTTTGGCAGTATCTACTAAACTAAACATAGGTGTAGTCTATATTAACCTAGCAATTCTACTCCTAGGCAGACATACATGTGCAACAAACACGTACACCAGCATGTTCATAGATGCATTATTCTTAATAGCTTAAAACTGAAACTAACCCAAAAGTGCATCAGCAATAGAAAGGAAAGTAAATTTTAAAATACACAAAGTAGACTCCTACATGGCAATGAAAAAGGAGAAATCACTGCTACATGCAAACACACGGATGAACCACACAGACACAATACTGAGAAAAAGAAGCTGGACCAAAAAACCCGGCACAAATGCATGATTCCATTTCTATAGAAACCAAGAACAGGCAGCACTAGTCTATAGTGATAGAGGCCATAAGAGTGGTTACCTTTGAGGGGGTGATGACAGGGAGGGGCCAAGGGTGGCTTCCGGGGTGCTGGTGTTTGATATCTTGATCTGGGTAGTGGTTACAGAGATATGTTCCCTTTGTAAACGTTTTTTGAGCTACTCATGTAAGATCTGCACACTTCTCAGTATCGCTGTTGTGCTTAGAAAATAAATAAATAAATAAATAAACAAATAAAATAAACAAGTGAGTGAGTGAGTGAATAAATAAATGTATAAGGGACACAGTAAGGAGGTATGGTCAAGTGTATGGAATCATGGCATTCCACACTAATACACCTATAGTCCAGGGATTTAAAAGGCATTTCTAACAGTAAATATCTCAGAAAGTTAAATACCTGCATGTATACCACATATATGTGTCTGTTTGAAACTGGCAAAGACAAGTGTTAATATTCTCACGTACAGTTAAAAGTGTAATTTTATACACCAGAGGCAGGTTCTGGGTCCCATCCAGCTGAAGTTGTTAAGTGAGAATTCTCTGAGCTGCAAACTGCCCTTTTGTTTTGTATTCCTAGAAATAGAGGTTAGATCAGGGAAAAGGAAAAGCAAGGAGTTCTATTTCGCTTGTTGCGTTATCATATAGACACCACGAATGACCATCAGGGTCAGAAGATGTCTTCCCTTTCAAGCCTTTTCGCTTGGGTTTAGGTTTCTCGAGATACTGTCTTGAGTAAATTTTTCTTAAATGTTATGTAGCAGGTAAGAAATCTCACAGAAAACTTTTACCTTCCATTTTCAGTAGAGTAAATCTGGAATGTTCCTAAACTAGGTTTGACTCTAGAGCCTGCAGCTCACTTTACAATAATCTCACACAGTAAACACAGTACGAGAAAGCTGCCATGGGAGTCACCTCTGACCACATAGGATATGATCTTCCCTGTACTCTGAAAATACTTTTTACTTAACTGTCAATTGAGAGATGTAATTCAGCATGAAAGCTTTTGTGCAGCCATTCTGACAAGTCGAAACATTGATGCAAAACATATAACTCCAGTTAAAACAACAATAATTCAAGCACATAAATTTTCCGAGGGAAGTTTTCTGTAAAACCATGCTGTCCATCATCTGTTTAACCAGACCATGAATTTAATGAAAGTGTTTGTTCTTCGTTTCCCTCTTTTAGAAGAAACACAACCAACCAAACACAAAGAACCACAGGAACCAAAACACATGAAAGATATTAAATTAGAAGTGTTTCCAAGTTATCACGGTGTAAGGATACTTTAGTGATTTCCAAGTTTTCAGAAAAGACTTGTAACTCAGGGGTTCTGAGAACGAGTATTACAGAAGATATCCCTTCCACCTCTGATTCAGAATTCTTCTCCCCTTACTTGTGTCCTTCTGAATTGTCTTGTCCCCTTCGGAGTCTTCACTAAGGCTCTTTCCCCTCTGCTTTTCAGCCACTTGGAACAAAGGCTAAATGGTAAGTAAACAAATGATGAGGTTTCCACATACAGCCAGTTGGCATGTTTTCGTTGCTTGCACTTGGAGGGGAGGAATTTTTCCAGTTTACGTTTAAGGACTCACATTTTCACTTCTAGTTTGAAAATATCTCAGTTCACTCGCAATATCACTAGAATTTTGTATAGTTAGTTCCCACAATCTAGATGATAGATATTTGCGTCTATGGCAATGTTATAGATAAGTTATCACTTTGCTCCATCTAAATAAATTGTCCACATAGGTTATTTACTCATGACACACCTCTACAATGTGTAGGCATCTTTATATTGAAATGAATCTTTTAAAAAAATTTATTTATTTAATTTATTTATTTTTGGCTGTGTTGGGTCCTTGTTGCTGTGTGCAGGCTTTCTCTAGTTGCGGAGAGCAGGGGCTATTCTTCGTTGCAGTACATGGGCTTCTCATTGTGGTGGCTTCTCTTGTTGCGGAGCATGAGCTCTAGGCGTGCAGGCTTCAGTAGTTGCAGCACACAGGCCCAGTAGTTGTGGCACACGGGCTTAGTTGCTCCGCAGCATGTGGGATCTTCCCAGACCAGGGCTTGAACCCATGTCCCCTGCATTGGCAGGCAGATTCTTAACCACTGCACCACCAGGGAAGCCCCCCTCTGTGTTGATTTTAAATGTACACTCCAGCAACACTCTCCAAAAGTACAGATTCACTGGTAATGGCCTAAGTCATATTTGAATGCTAGATACTTGTGCTTAAAGTGTACACAAATCTTCAGGACTCTGCGATATTATAAAAAAATAAAGTGGCAACAAGCCTCTTAGACAGCCTCATCCACCAGAGGGCAGACAGCAGAAGCAAGAAGAAGTACAATCCTGCAGCCTGTGGAACAAAAACCACATTCGCAGAAAGACAGGCAAGATGAAAAGGCAGAGGGCTATGTACCAGATGAAGGAACAAGATAAAACCCCAGAAAAACAACTAAATGAAGTGGAGATAGGCAACCTTCCAGAAAAAGAATTCAGAATAATGACAGTGAAGATGATCCAGGACCTCGGAAAAAAAATGAAGGCAAAGATCGAGAAGATGCAAGAAATGTTTAACAAAAACCTACAAGAATTAAAGAACAAACAAACAGAAATGAACAATACAATAATTGAAATGAAAAATACACTAGAAGGAATCAATAGTAGAATAACTGAGGCAGAAGAACGGATAAGTGACCTGGAAGACAGAATGGTGGAATTCGCTGCTGCGGAACAGAATAAAGAAAAAAGAGTGAAAAGAAATGAAGACAGCCTAAGAGACCTCTGGGACAACATTAAACGCAACAACATTCGCATTATAGGGGTCCCAGAAGGAGAAGAGAGAGAGAAAGGACCCGAGAAAATATTTGAAGAGATTACAGTCGAAAACTTCCCTAACATGAGAAAGGAAATAGTCTCCCAAGTCCAGGAAGCACAGACAGTCCCATACAGGATAAACCCAAGGAGAAACATGCTGAGACACATAGTAATCAAATTGGTAAAAATTAAAGACAAAGAAAAATTATTGAAAGCAGCAAGGGAAAAACAACAAATAACATACAAGGGAACTCCCATAAGGTTAACAGCTGATTTGTCAGCAGAAACTCTACAAGCCAGAAAGGAGTGACATGATATACTTAAAGTGATGAAAGGGAAAAACCTACAACCAAGATTACTCTATCCGGCAAGGATCTCATTCAGATTAGATGGAGAAATCAAAAGCTTTACAGACAAGCAAAAGCTAAGAGAATTCAGCACCACCAAACCAGCTCTACAACAAATGCTAAAGGAACTTCTCTAAGTGGGAAACACAAGAGAAGAAAAGGACCTACAAAAACAAACCCAAAACAATTAAGAAAATGGTCATAGGAACATACATATCGATAATTACCTTAAACGTGAATGGATTAAATGCTCCAACCAAAAGACACAGGCTTGCTGAATGGATACAAAACCAAGACCCATCTATATGCTGTCTACAAGAGACCCACTTCAGACCTAGGGCCACATACAGACTGAAAGAGAAGGGATGGAAAAAGATGTTCCATGCAAATGGAAATCAAAACAAAGCTGGAGTAGCAATACTTATATCAGATAAAATAGACTTTAAAATAAAGAATGTTAGAAGAGACAAGGAAAGACACTACATAATGATCAAGGGATCAATCCAAGAAGAAGATATAAAAATTATAAATATATATGCCCCCAACATAGGAGCACCTCAATACATAAGGCAACTGCTAAGAGCTATAAAAGAGGAAATCAACAGTAACACAGTAATAGTGGGGAACTTTAACACCTCACTTACACCAATGGACAGATCATCCAAAATGAAAATAAATAAGGAAACAGAAGCTTTAAATGACACAATAGCCCAGATAGATTTAATTGATATTTATATGACATTCCATCCAAAAGCAGCAGATTACACTTTCTTCTCAAGTGTGCACAGAACATTCTCCAGGATAGATCACATCCTGGGTCACAAATCAAGCCTCAGTAAATTTAAGAAAATTGAAATCATATCAAGCATCTTTTCTGACCACAACGCTATGAGATTAGAAATGAATTACAGGGAAAAAAACGTAAAAAACACAAACACATGGAGGCTAAACAGTACGTTACTAAATAAACAAGAGATCACTGAAGAGATCAAAGAGGAAATCAAAAAATACCTAGAGACAAATGACAATGAAAACACGACGATCCAAAACCTATGGGATGCAGCAAAAGCAGTTCTAAGAGGGAAGTTTATAGGTATACAAGCCTACCTGAAGAAACAAGAAAAATCTCGAATAAACAATCTAACCTTACACCTAAAGGAACTAGAGAAAGAAGAACAAACAAAACCCAAAGTTAGGAGAAGGAAAGAAATCATAAAGATCAGAGCAGAAATGAATGAAATAGAAACAAAGAAAACAATAGCAAAGATCAATAAAACTAAAAGCTGATTCTTTGAGAAGATAAACAAAATTGACAAAGCATTAGCCAGACTCATCAAGAAAAAGAGGGAGAGGACTCAAATCAATAAAATTAGAAATGAAAAAGGAGAAGTTACAACAGACACCGCAGAAATACAAAGCATCCGAAGAGACTACCACAAGCAACTCTACGCCAATAAAATGGACAACCTGGAAGAAATGGACAAATTCTTAGAAAGTTATAACCTTCCAAGAATGAACCAGGAAGAAATAGAAAATATGAACAGACCAATAACAAGTAATCAACTTGAAACTGTGATTAAAAATCTTCCAACAAACAAAAGTCCAGGACCAGATGGTTTCACAGGTGAATTCTATCAAACATTTAGAGAAGAGCTAACACCCATCCTTCTCAAACTCTTCCAAAAAATTGTGGAGGAAGGAACATTCCCTAACTCATTCTATGAGGCCACCATCACCCTGATACCAAAACCAGACAAAGATAATACAAAAAAAAAAATTACAGACCAATATCACTGATGAATATAGATGCAAAAATCCTCAACAACATACTAGCAAACAGAAACCAACAACACATTAAAAGGATCATACACCATGACCAAGTGGGATTTATCCCAGGGATGCAAGGATTCTTCAGTATACGTAAATCAATCAATGTGATAAACCATATTAACAAATTGAAGAATAAAAACCATATGATCATCTCAATAGATGCAGAAAAAGCTTTTGACAAAATTCAACACCCATTTATGATAAAAACTCTCCAGAAAGTGGGCATAGAGGGAACCTACCTCAACATAATAAAGGCCATATATGACAAAGCCACAGCAAACATCATTCTCAATGGTGAAAAACTGAAAGCATTTCCTCTAAGATCAGGAACAAGACAAGATGTCCACTCTCACCACTATTATTCAGCACAGTTTTGGAAGTCCTAGCCACAGCAATCAGAGAAGAAAAAGAAATAAAAGGAATACAAATTGGAAAAGAAGAAGTAAAACTGTCACTCTTCACAGATGACATGATACTATACATTGAGAATCCTAAAGATGCCACCAGAAAACTACTAGAGCTGATCAATGAATTTGGTAAAGTTGCAGGATACAAAATTAATACACAGAAATCTCTTGCATTCCTATACACTAATGATGAAAAATCTGAAAGAGAAATTAAGGAAACACTCCCATTTACCATTGCAACAAGATGAATAAAATACCTAGGAATAAACCTGCCGAGGGAGACAAAAGACCTGTATGCAGAAAACTATAAGACACTGATGAAAGAAATTAAAGATGGTACCAACAGATGGAGAGATATACCATGTTCTTGGATTGGAAGAATCAATATTATGAAAATGACTATACTACCCAAAGCAATCTACAGATTCAATGCAATTCCTATATAAATTACCAATGGCATTTTTTACGGAACTAAAACAAAAAATCTTAAAATTTGTGTGGAGACACAAAAGACCTCGAATAGCCAAAGCAGTCTTGAGGGAAAAAAACGGAGCTGGAGGAATCAGACTCCCTGACTTCAGACTATGCTACAAAGCTACAGTAATCAAGACAATATGGTACTGGCACAAAAACAGAAACACAGATCAATGGAACAAGACAGAAAGCCCAAAGATAAATCCACACACCTATGGTCAACTAATCTATGACAAAGGAGGCAAGCATATTCAATGGAGAAAAGACAGTCTCTTCAATAAGTGGTGCTGGGAAAACTGGACAGCTACATGTAAAAGAATGAAATTAGAACACTCCCTAACACCATACACAAAAATAAACTCAAAGTGGATTAGAGACCTAAATGTAAGACCGGACACTGTAAAACTCTTAGAGGAAAACATAGGAAGAACACTCTTTGACATAAATCACAGCAAGATCTTTTTTGATCCACCTCCTAGAGTAATGGAAATAAAAACAAATGGGACCTAATGAAACTTCAAAGCTTTTGCACAGCAAAGGAAACCATAAACAAGACCAAAAGACAACCCTCAGAATAGGAGAAAATATTTGCAAATGTATCAATGGACAAAGGATTAATCTCCAAAATATATAAACAGCTCATGCAGCTCAATATTAAAGAAACAAACAACCCAATCCAAAAATGGGCAGAGGACCTAAATAGACATTTCTCCAAAGAAGACATACAGATGGCCAAGAAGCACATGAAAAGCTGCTCCACATCACTAATTATTAGAGAAATGCAAATCAAAACTACAATGAGGTATCACCTCACACCAGTTAGAATGGGCATCATCAGAAAATCTACAAACAACAAATGCTGGAGAGGGTGTGGAGAAAAGGGAACCCTCTTGCACTGTTGGTGGGAATGTAAATTGATACAGCCACTATGGAGAACAGTATGGAGCTTCATTAAAAAACTAAAAATAGAATTACCATATGACCCAGCAATCCCACTACTGGGCATATACCCAGAGAAAACCATAATTCAAAAAGACACATGCACCCCAATGTTCATTGCAGCACTATTTACAATAGCCAGGTCATGGAAGCAACCTAAATACCCATCGACAGATGAATGGATAAAGAAGATGTGGTACATATATACAATAGAATATTACTCAGCCATAAAAATGAACGAAATTGGGTCATTTGTAGAGATGTGGATGGATCTAGAGACTGTCATACAGAGTGAAGTAAGTCAGAAAGAGAAAAACAAATATCGTATATTAACGCATATATGTGGAACCTAGAAAAATGGTACAGATGAACCGGTTTGCAGGGCAGAAATTGAGACACAGTTGTAGAGAACAAACGTATGGACACCAACGGGGGAAAGGGACGGGGGGGTGGGGGTGGTGGTGGGATGAATTGGGCGATTGGGATTGACATGTATACACTGATGTGTATAAAATTGATGACTAATAAGGACCTGCTGTATAAAAACATAAATAAAATAAAATTCAAAAAAAATAATTGGATAAAGTCAATATCAAGATAAATTCAACACCTATGTTAAGTACACAAAATAAATAAATAAATAAATAAAGTGGCAATCAGATGTATGGAGTTTTTGGTTTGTTTCTTTGTTTTACTTTGGTTTTGGCTTTGATGAAAATATAAATGACGACTTTGGCATGTCTACATCTGTCTCTGCTCATAACCAACTTTTGTATTTTAAGTCAGATATCTGTTAACTAGAACAGAAAGTAAATATGTATGATGGTGATGAAAAATAATATCAAGCAGTATTATTTTATCTAGACAGTTTTACATGCAGGGTTCCGAATGTTAAAATGAATGCAATGATGAACAATTAATGTAATCTCCCACTGGGTATGTTCTGTGTATGAGCTTTAAAAAATATTCAGAGACCAGCAATAATGACATTTCCATTTAACATCTCCTGGATGTTTTAAGTCATTCTTCTGACTGAAAATGTTTGCTCAGACATTAATTCAGGAGTCACAGTAGATGATTTCTATGGTGGTCTTGTCTGACAAGCCATTCTGGATTCTTTCTCCCTCATTTTCAGGGCCCCACCCTTCATGTGTCCTCCAACAGATGCCAGCCCCTGCAGATCTCTCTGTTCCAGGCTCCATTCATGCCCTTGAGCATGGTCTTCCTCTCCCCAACACTTCCAACTTGCTCCTCTTTCCTCCAACCAACAATTCCCTAGAAATTAGACTAAGATGTTAGAATGCAAACAATGTGATTACAGAGTAATTCACACATGTTGGGTATTATTGATATGAACCACCCTTGTGGGCTACTTGTACTTTAGTTGATAGAATGTGCTCCCTGGGATTTTTGAGCATTGGGTTCAGATGCCTCTAGATGTGCCATCTCACTGCCATATTTTCTCACCTTATTCCACTAAAATAGAAACTTGAAGAATAAAAACCATCAACCTGACAGCTCATTTTTATAAATTTTACCTATGTCTGCTACTTAAAGCAGTTTGACATCAGTACAAGTAAAAGGAGTTATAAGAAAAATAAAAGCTTCTCAGATATGCATACAAAAATGGTACAAAATAAAATTCAAGCTTTTATACCAGCGAGCTTAAATTAATTATTTAAGGTAATAAACTTTAAGTATGACCATATTATTCTATTCTCCATTAGCATCTTATAAAATCTTTATGGGGGTATGTATATATCACTTGCCTTTTAAAACAAAGGTTAAAAAGATCAGAATATTAAGGGAGCCATTTTAAAATTAGGAATCTTTAACTAACACATTTTTATAATATTGAGTCCTGTTATTTCCTAAAGTAAATGAATGCTTTTTTATTTTTTGATTAAAGTTACGGCCAACTGTCAAGTTTCTTCTTTTTCTGGTTTCTTTATAAAAATAATTGATAGCATTTTCTATCCAAATCATACTGAGACAAAATACTGAATTCAAAAGAATATTTTTAATGAAAACAAAACACCAACCATCTCTGAGACCAAAGTAAACAACCTGGGTCAATGAATAGTACACATAGTTTTCTAAGCAAAAAGGGAAGACATCTTTATGGAAATCTTATGGTTCAGGGGCTCCACTTGGCAGCTGACATTGGAAGAATAGAAAGTCCTAGCATGAGCAGTGGCAAAAATTAAGCTAGTGTAGTCAACGAGTGGGTGACATCAGGACCCATGGGTTATATCCAAGCGTGCTGAAAGTTTCAACATTGCTGATCGAAGCTACAGGAAAGATAAATCCATTTTAAAATCAGTATGACACCACTGGCAAACAAACAAAATTGTACTTGAATGGAATTCAACTTTGGCTGAATTTTCTTAAAAAGCTGGCCACAGTTCTGCCCTTGACACACATGTTTCAGTTTGGCACTGGGCCTCCCAAACAACAAAGCAGGTGAAATTCCTCAAATATACGCATCTAATAAATCATTCTGTCAGTTAGACAGTAACATTTACATATCACCCTTCCAGTTCCTAACTGGCTAATCAGTTGCAAGATCAAATTACACAGTACTGAGGCAATAAGAAACACAGGCATGTAAACAATATCACAATGGCTCATTGTACTGTCAAGTTTACCCTACTTAAACATGCCATTTCTATCTGCATAAAGAAAGCCTCCACAATGATACCATTTTTATGTAGGTCCTAATCAATCAACCAACACGATATATTGTTTAGGAGTACACACTATCTTTTAAAAGTGGGAATGATAAACACAAAATTCAGGATGGCGGCTACCTCTAGGCAGGAGGCAGAAATATGGGATGGGAAAGGAACATGACGTGGAAAACAACAACAGCAAAATCAATTTTATAATTATGCTTAATAACTTTTGCATATATCTATTATACTATTTTATGCGTATAATTTTTTCCACGATTGACTTTTGAAAAGTCTCTATCTTTCCTGGAATATGGAGTCCTCTATGTAAGAGAGCATTGCAAGCCTGGATTATGCAGAGTACCTATTTTTATTGTTAGTTAGAAATCCCTTAGAAAGCTCTTTGATCTTTGCAATATTTCTGGCTGAAAAGCAAATAAAGTTTTCGACAGTAGTAGCAGCATATAAAAAGAGCTAATGACGCACTTTTAGTTCTTTGATATTTACACTTCTTTGAAAATTAGGACTTTATTTATTTATTTATTTTTGGCCACACTGCATGGCATCTGAGATCTTAGTTCCCTGACCAGGGATCGAACCCACACACCCTGCAGTGGAAGCGTGGAGTCTTAACCACTGGACCGCCAGGAAGTCCCAAAATTAGGACTTTATTTATTTTTAATTTTATTTTATATTGGAATATAGTTGATTAACAAAGTTGTGTTAGTTTCAGGTGTACAGCACAGTGATTGATTCAGTTAAACATATACATGTATCTATTTGTTTTCAAATTATTTTCCCATTTAGGTTATTACAGAATATTGAGCAGAGTTCCCTGTGTTATACAGTAGGTCCTTGTCGGTTATCTAATATTTTAAATACAGCAGTGTGTACATGTCAATCCCAAACTCCCAATCTATCCCTCCCCTCACTCTCCCCCCCGGTAACTATAAGTTTGTTCTCTAACTCAGTGAGTCTGTTTCTGTTTTGTAAATAAGTTCATTTGTATCATTTTTTTTAGATTCCACATATAAGCGATATCATATGATATTTGTCTTTGTCTGACTTACTTCACTTAGTAAGATAATCTCCAGGTCTATCCATGTTGCTGCAAATGGCATTATTTCATTCTTTTTAATGGCTGAGTAATATTCCATCATATATATGTACCACAACTTCTTTATCCATTCATCTGTCAATGGACATTTAGGTCGCTTCCATATCTTGGCTATTGTAAACAGCACTGCAATGAATCTTGGGGTCCATGTATCCTTTTGAACCATGTTTTTCTCTGAATATATGCCCAGGAGTGGGATTGCTGGATCATATGATAGCTCCACTTTTAGTTTTTAAGGAATCTCCATACTGTTCTCCACAGTGGCTCTACCAATTTACATTCCCACCAACAGCATAGTGGGAATACGTAGTGGGAATACATAGTGGGAATACCTTTTCTCTGTACCCTCTCCAGCATTTATTGTTTGCAGATTTTTTTTGGTGATGGCCATTCTGACTGCTGTGAGGTGATATCTCATTGCAGTTTTGATTTGCATTTCTCTAATAATTAGCAATGTTGAGCATATTTTCACGTGCCTCTTGGCCATCTGTATGTCTTCTTTGGAGAAATGTCTCTTTAGGTCTTCTGCCCATTTTTTGATTGGGTTGTTTGGTTTTTTGATATTGAGCCACATAAGCTGTTTGTAAATTTTGGAGACTAATCCCTTGTCCGTCACATCATTTGCGAATATTTTCCCCATTCTGTGGGCTGTCTTTTCATTTTGTTTATGGTGTCCTTCGCTGTGCAAAAGCTTTTGAGTTTAATTATATCTCATTTGTTTATTTTTGTTCTTATTTCCATTACTCTAGGAAACAGCTCAAAAAAGATATGGCTGTAATTTATGTCGAAGAGTGTTCTGCCTATGTTTTCCTCTACAAGTTTTAATGTATCCAGTCTTACATTTAAGTCTTTAATCCATTTTGAGTCTTTTTTGTGTGTATGGTGTTAAAGAATATTCTAATTCCTTTTTTTTTTATATGTAGCTATCCAGTTTTCCCAGCACTATTTCTTGAAGAGTCTGTCCTTCCTCCATCGTATAGTCTTGCCTCCTTTGTTGTAGATTAATTGACCATAGGTGTGTGGATTTATTTCTGGGCTTTCTATCCTGTTCTATTGATCTATATTTCTGGTTTTGTGCACCAGTATCATACTGTTTTGATGACTGTGGCTTTGTAGTATAGTCTGAAGTCAGGGAGCCTAATTCCTCCAGCTCTGTTTTGTTTTGTTTGTTTGTTTTTTTAGAGCAGTTTTAGGTTCACAGCAAAATTGAGGGAAAGGTACAGAGATTTCCTATATACCCCCTGCCCCTCCTCCACAAGATCCAACGTTATCAACATCCCTCATCAGAGCAGTACATTTGTCACACCTGATGAACCAATATCGACACATTATAATCACCCGAAGTCCATAGTTTAACTTAGGGTTCACTCTTGGTGTGTAAATTCTATGGGTTTGGACAAATGTATAATGGCATGTATCCATTATTATGGTAATACATACAAAGTATTTTCACTGCCTTAAAAATCCTCTATGCTCTGCCTATTCATCCTCCCATCCCTCAACTCCTGGCACTGATCTTTTCATTGTATCCATAGTTTTGCCTTTTTCCCAATGTCCTATAGTTGTAATCCTACAGTATATAGCCTTTTCAGATTGATTTCTTTCACTTAGTAACACACATTTAAGATTCCTCCATGTCTTTTCATGGCTTGATAGCTCATTTCTCCTTAGTGCTAAATAATATTCCATTGTCTGGATGCACCACAGTTTATTTATTCATTCACCTACCAAAAAAACATCTTGGTTGCTTCCAAGTTTTCGCAATTACAAATAAAGTCACGATAAACATCCATGTGCAAGTTCATTTGTGAACATAAGTTTTCAACTATTCTGGATAAGTTCCAAGGAGCACAAATGCTGGATCATATGGCAAGAGTATATTTAGTTTTGTAAGAAATAGCCAGACTCTCTTCCAAAGTGGCTGTACCTTTTCCAGCAATGAATGAGAGTTCCTGTTGCTTCACATCCTTGTCAACATTTGGTGTCATCAGTGTTCTGGATTTTGGCCACTGTAATAAGTGTGTAGTGGTATTTCGTTGTTTTAATTTTTATTTCACTGATGACATATGATGTGGAGCATCTTTTCATATGCTTATTTTCCATCCATATATCTTCTTTGGTGAGGTGTCTATTAAGGGTTTTGGCCCATTTTTTGATTGGGTTGCTTTTTATTGTTGAGGTTTAAGAGTTCTTTGTATACTTTGGACAGCAGATCTTTATAAGATATGTCTTTTGAAAATACTTTTTCCCAATCTGTCTTCTTTTCTGTTGCAGAGCAGACATATTTAATTTTAATAAAGTCCATCTTATCAATTATTTCTTTCATGGATCATGCCTTTACTGTTGTATCTAAAAAGTCATCGCCATACCCAAGGTTATCTAGGTTTTCTCCTATACTATCTTCTAGGAGTTTTATAGTCTGGCTTTTTACATTTAGGCCTGTGATCCATTTTGAGTTAATTTTTGTGTAGAGTGTAAGGTCTATGTCTGGATTCATTTTTTGCATGTAGACCTCCAGTTGTTCTAGCAAAGACTATCTTTACTCCATTGTATTGCCTTTGCTCCTTTGTCAAAGATCAGTAGTCTGTGTTTATTTGGGTCTATTTCTGGGCTCTATTTTGTTCCACTGATCTGTCCATCTGTTCTTTCACCAATGCCACACTGCCTTAATTACTATAGCTTTATAGCAAGTCTTGAAGTCAGGTAGAGTCAGCCCCCCAAATTTGTTCTTCTTCAATCTTCTGTTGGCTTTCTGGGTCTTTTGCCAGAATCAGTGTTTTGATATCCACAAACTTTCTGGGAATTTTGATTGGGACTGCATTAAATCAAGTTGGGAGAAACAGACGTGTTGAGTCTTCCTATCCATGAACATAGAATCTCTCCCCATTTATTTAGTTCTTCTTTGGTTTTGTCATCAGAATTTTGTAGTTTTTCTCATATAGATCCTACACAGATTATTTTAGATTTATACCTAAGTATTCCATTTTGGGGCATCTTAATGTAAATGGTATTTTTTTTTAAATTTCAAATTTCATTTGTTTACTGCTAGTATACAGGAAAGTGAGTGTATCCTGTAACCTTGCTATAATCACTTATTAGTTCCAGGAGGTTTTTTTGGTCAATCTTTTTCAGATTTTCTACATAATATTTACCACTTTTTAGTTAAAAACAATGTGGCCATCTTTGGTCAAATCAAAAAATGATTTATGGTTATTTCTCTAAACACTAGGTAAAAACTGATTTTTTCAGCTTTATCAAGGTATAATTGACAAATAAAATTGTATATATTTAAGATTTATAATTTGATATTTTGATATATGTATACATTGTGAAATGATTACCACAATCAAGCTAATTAGCACATCCATCACTTCATATAGTTATCATTTTCTTTCCCTCCCTCTTTTTCTTCCTTCCTTCCTCCCTTCCTTTCTCTTTCTTTCAAGATGTCTAAGATCTACCCTCTTAGCAAATTTCAAGTGTATAATATAGTACTGCTCCAGAAGTTATTCATCTTGCATAACTGAAATTTTGTATCCTTTGATAAACATCTCCCTGTTTTCCCCTTCTCCCAGTTCCTGGCAAGCACCATTCTAGTCTCTGCTTCTATGAGTTTGGCCAGTTTAGATTTCCCATATTAGTGAGATCATGAAGTATTTGTCTTTCTGTGTCTGGCTTTTTTCACTTGGCATAGTGTTCTCCAGGTTCATCCCAGTTGTTGCAAATGGTAGTATTTCCTTCTTTTCTTAAGGCTGAAAAATATCCCATTGTTTCTTTCTATCTATTTATCTATCTGTCTATCTCATTTTCTTTATTTGCTCATCCACTGACAGACATTTAGGTTGTTTTCGTATCTTGGCAACTGTGAATAATGCTGCAGTGAACATGGGAATGCAGATATCTCTTCAAGATAGTGAATTCGTTTCCTTTGGATATATATCCAGAAGTGGGATTGCTGGATCATATGGCAGTTCTATTTTTAATTTTTCTAGGAGCCTCCATACTGCTTTCTATAATGACTATAGGAATTTACATTCCCACCAACAATGTACAAGCATTCCCTTTTCTCCACATCCTTGCCAATACTTGTCATCTCTTGTCTTTTTAACAAGATCCATCCTAACAGGTGTGAGGTGATATTTCATTGTGCTTTTGATTTGCATTTCCCTGATGACTAGTGATGTTTTGCACATTTTCATATAGCTGTAGGCCATTTGTATGTCTTCTTTTGAGACATGTCTATTCAGGTCCTCTATCCATTATTTATTTTTTTAATTATTTATACAATTTTTAAAGACTTCTTTCCATTCACAGTTATTACAAAATATTTGCTACTTCCCTAAACCTACCTCCCTTTTACCTACTAGGTAAAAGCTGAATTTTTAAAAATCAAAAACCCTTTGCTAAAAAATCTTCAAGACATAAAACTGGTTAAAAGATTTTTGGGTGCATTATGTGTGTCCTTTGATTGGTATGAAGGTTATTCCCTGATTTACAGCAATTTCTCTAACAAAGGGATATTAGTTGATCATTTTCATCATATTATTAATATAGTAGCTGTCCAGTTAGGTTAAAAATTTCAAGAGCTAGATACTGATGCTTAATTGTTTACATTTTTAAGCCTATTTTGAATAAATGAGATCCCAGTGGGGAAAGTACACAGAAGATGCAAATTAAAAATTCAGTTAATTCAGAGGAACAATGCAACCCAGATTTGTACAACACCGCTGTCCTGGATGATGGTGATATTTATTGAAATAGAGAACAATGAGGTAAAAACAAGTTTGGAAGGTGAAACCAATAATTGTTTTTGGACATAAGTTTGAAATGCATATTAATCCTCTAAGCAGAGACAAAAAGCAGGCAGTTGGATATAAGAATAAGGAGCTCAGGAGAGATTGGGGCTCAAGATATAAATTTGGAGGATCATCATCACATAGAATATATTTAAAGTCATGATGCTAAACGAGTTCCTCAAGGGAGTGAGTGTGGACTATACAGGGAAGAGGATCTAGGACTGATTTCTGGGGCATTCAAAATTGAAAGGTTAAGAAGAGGAAGAGAATTACGAAAGGAAGACTAAGAAGAAACAGCCAGAAATGTAGGCGGAAAGTCAGGAGAGTGTATTTTCCCAGAAGCCAAGTTTTAAGAAAGTGTCTCAAGAAAGAGAAGGTGACTGACTGGATCAAATGTTCCTGAGAGTTTAAGTTAACTGAAGACTCAGAATTGGCCATTATATTTGTCATTGTGGTGGTCATTGGTAACCTTAATCAGAATGGAGTGGGTTTAAGAGATAATGGGGGAAGAGAAAGTGGAAACTGGAAGTGTAGACAGCTCTTTCAAAGAGTTTTGCTGGAAACAGAACAAGAGACACAGGGTGGCACTAAAAGATTCAAGACCAAGATAAATTTTATTTTATTTTGTTTATAATAAAAGATAGTAAAGTATGTTTGCAGATTAATGGAAATGAAGCAGCTGAAGTGGGAAACTGTATAATACAGGAAGGAGAGGAAATAATCTCAGTAATGGAACACTCAAGTAGGCAAGAAGTTTTGGAGTCCAGTGCACACATGGAAGAGTTGTCCTTAGAAGTACGGGCAGTTCATCCATCCTAACAGAGGGAACATGGAGTACAGGCTCAGATGAAGGTAGATTGGCAGATTTGACGGTGGGAGGATGAAGAAGTTTCTTCTGATTGTTTTTGTTTTCTAATTGAAACAAACAGCACATTCACCATGCTCTTTGGCCAGTATAAAGATTGTTCTCTGTGTGAGAGGATCAGGGGAGGGATGCCCAAGATTTAAGGATAGAGGAAAACAGATGAAAAAGGTGCTGTGAAAATAGGAGATTCAAATGATTAGGGAAATGTAGTGCATTGTTGGGCAGTACTGAGGGCCCACATGATATCTGTGGCCATAAATATGAAGGAGGCCCAAACAGCATGCTTCCATGATTTTCTTTAATCATGCTCAGCTGCTCAGGTGCAAGAATGAGTAGGTAGTAGCTGGGTTTAATCAGAATTAAAGGTTCTCTAGGCCAATAAGACTGAAAGCAGAAAAGGACATGGTAGTTGATGGTGTGCAAGGGTGTGAAAATGTTGGACCATGGAATCTATGCGTAAAAAATGAGGAAATGAGGGGGGACATAAGGACTGGGAAAGAGGCTACAGCAGAATGTCTCTGAGAAATTCTCCCTCTACAAAATAACAGAGCAATCCCCATTTCAGCAAAAAGCAAGGGAGGTTACATCTGACAGGCATTCTTCTAGAAAAAAAAAATCTCACTTTTCCTTTATAATTTCGATCCTCTGGTATAGTGCTGCTCCCTTTCTATTTATGCCTAAAGTCATTAGTAGCAATTTTTAAAATATCAAATTAGGTCACATTATAATGGCTCTCTGTGACAAACAGAAATTGGCTCAGATTATGTTTATTACAGTCAAGTTATGAGTTTAACTTCTGTTAACATATGGAGAAATTTTAGATATTAGAAGGAAAAATTCATTTAAAATGATAATGCTAGGTTGTCCTTCAGTAAAAATGTAAAGTAGGAATAAAGCAATTGTAATTGTATTACTGTATCTATGCTATACTCCTATTAATTTCTAACTTAAATTTGATAGAGACCCATGTCTAGATTGAAGGACATTCCTTTTTTTAAAATTATTTTTTTGAAGACAGAGAAGTTATCAAGAAAACTTCTAATCAAGTAATATCATATAGTATTTATTGACCATCATATAGTATTTATAGCACTGTGGTGGTATACACATAAGTGAAATCTTAGTCCAAGGAAATTCATATGGTGAGATTTCAAGATTAAGTCTTATTTACAGTGACAACACAAGGTTCTTCTTTTTTTAAATTCTATGCTATTTGAAATCATATTTTAAGAGCAAAGAGAGGAGCAGTCTAGACAGGTGAGATCTCTTATTTTAGACTGGCCTAAATACGACTGTAATTTGCCTTTGAAACTGACCAATAATAAAAGCATTCTAACAGTTTAGAAAGGTGATTTAGCCAGTTTGGGTATATCAATTCATGTAAACTGCAACAGAATCAGCAAAACCAACACTGCTCAGATTAGTACTTTCAGGTGCTAATTACAAATAATTCTCATGTACTCACTAAAGTAGTATCTCTGCTAGGAAACATTTGTTCAGATTAGTTCTGTGTAACTTTAATCAAGAAAACAACATTAGAAAAATATATAATTCGGACCTCACTAACTCAGCTAGATGTCTGCCCAATAGTCTCCCTTAGTGACATTTTAGTTTTTAACTATTCCACTGGTCCTTTCAACCTGAAAAAACCTAACAGATTCCTTAGACTTTACCCTATAATTCATCATTTTCATAGACAACACAAGTTTTATACTATGCCTACTTCATTCTTGAATTTTACATTTTAATTCTTCTCAGTTTGTTCAATAAAAAGGCAGTAATAAATAGAATTTTTTAAAAAAAGAAGAGGTAAATAGGGGTGGGATTCTATGAAAACTGGCATAACTGATAATGAATGTCAATTACCTGAACTCAAAAAGATAACTTTGTTGAATACAAAATTTTAAATCACATCATTTTCTCCTCAAAATTCTGTAGGTGTTGCTCTGTTACTTTCTTTAATTTGGAGTCTAAATGATAGATACTAAATTTAGATGACTCAGAGTATTGTAATATTTGCTCCCTAGCAGGTAATTTGTTAAAGTGCTCTATGTTTATGTCTTATTTTGTTTTTCATGCATGGAGACTTATATGATAGTTAATAATTATTTTAAATCACAAACTTTGCCAGGATGAGTCCAGATGTGTGTCATTTCTTATTTATTTTGCCTGAGAGATAATGAACCTTTTCAATTCATATACCCAGAACTTTTTTCCCCCCAGCACTGGGAATTTTTTTCAATTTTGTTTTGATTATTATTTCTGTTCTAACTGCTGTGGTTTATTTTTCAGAAATAATCAATAATTGTTATTGAATTTCCATTCTCTTTACATTATGGCTTCATTTTCATTATTTTAGTTCCTTTTCCTTTTTCTTTTGAATTCTGGGGGAATTTTTTTAGCTTGTTCTCCATCAAACTGATCTGATTTTCCACAGTATCGATTTTAGTTTTTACTGGTCCCATTGTGGATTTTAGAGTCTTGCAATTAATGTTCTCTCACCCACCTTCCTTTTCATCTCATCCTGTTGCTTTTTCATTTTTCTATTCTCAACTTGCAACATTGTACTCTGTTTCTTGGAGGCCATTCATTCTAATGAATCTGAGAATTCTGAATAGTTTTCTAAAATTTTTTGGTTTCCTAGTGTAAATAATCTTTATTACCATGCTCTTCTTGTGAGTTTCTAAGATGATATTCCATTTCCTTTGTTATTCAAATATTTTCAAGGGTTGCATATAGTTGGGTTTTATTCTATTTACTCAGCTCAGAACAAAAAAAGATTTATCTAAGACTAGTATTTTCCAACAGATAGGATATGTAGATTGATCTGGGGGTCACTCTTTTACTTCAGTGCTGCTCTAGTCCCAGAACTATGGATGAATAATAATTTATATGTACAATTTTAGCTCAATTTAGTAGTATTTTGTAAGCTTTCCAGGTAATGAGCATTTGCCCTGTTGAGAAGGCATTTTGCCCCACTCATAGGTTGGTTCTCTATCACTCTGAAGTAATGGAGTACATGAAAAAGAAACTATAAATCTCAGAGTACACTACTGCTTATTAGTAGAAACCTACAACGCTCTGTTTGTGTATATTACATTTCTTAGGATGTAATGCACTTCTGTTAGACCTTTTCCTACTTCCCTCTTGCCTAGTTGTTTCTGGGTTTTACAGACACCAATTAGGCAACACTTTGGCTGCCTCCCAGATCTACGCCCCTGGAATAAAGAAGTCTTTCCAGGCACTTTATCCCTGAATCAGAAACAAGAAAAGAGCTTCAGTACTATCATCTCAGATTTTAGACCAGCAGATATGGAGGGCCATCAGTTACATATCTGGAAACAATTTCGCTAGCCCTGGCTTTCATGGGACTATCCTCTCAGATTCTGAAACCAGGTTGACTGTAAATTCTAAATTTTTTACATTATTGTGAATTTCATCCTTTCTATTTTGTTTTAAAGATTTTTTGATGTGGACCACTTTTAAAGTCTTTATTGAATTTGTTACAATATTGCTTCTGTTTTATGTTTTGGTTTTTTGGCCCTGAGGCATGTGGGATCTTAGCTCCCGGACCAGGGATTGAACCCGCACCCCCTGCATTGGAAGGTGAAGTCTCAACCACTGGACCACCAGGGAAGTCCCTCATCCTTTCTATGTATAAACATATTTCTATCATCCTCACTTTTCAGATGAAGAAACTACGTCACAGAGCAGATAAGTGGCTTGTCCAAGGAAGCAGTCAGAGGCAGGACTAGGCTGCCAACCCAGGAGATTTTACTCCAGAGCCTGTGCACTTAATCTTTGAACTCTCTATCCTTTCTGAACACTAAGTTAAAAAATTAGTTTCATCCTGTAATGACCACAGTCCTCTCAAATCATGGTTCTTGTCTCTGTTGACAGGTATATATGTAACAATTAGAATAATAGTAGATAACATTTATTAACTACTTGATATGTGCCAGGCATTGGGTTATACAATTAATATACATTATCACATTTAATCCTCACAACTCTATGTGATAGATACTATCATTATTCCCATTTAACAAATTAAAAACAACAGCAATAATAACATTAGGCCTTAGAGATGGTAATAAATTTACCCAGAGTCAGATCTGGTAGATGGAAAGGCTGGGATTCAAATTCGATCTGACTTCTAAACCCAACTGCTCACCTTTCATGCTATAAAGCCTCTATTTGACAGGTATAATATGTTGCATATAATTCTACAATAAATTGATAGTATATTTTGCTAAAAATCTCATATGTTAAGAATTATCATTTTATATATTCAACTATAAATTAATACCTTCTGAAACAAAAATTTTCCTTCATCATATACAAATGGTTGCAAATTGGCCAGAGATTTCTGAATGTGCTTGTGGTAGGGGATTTAAATTCAATAAATTTTCCTATATTCACTTTGGTAGATCTCTGTGCACTGCATGAAGGGGCTTTCTTACCCTCTGACTTCCTGTAGGGTTTAACCAAGGAGGAGTACTGGCAGGAAATCAGACAGAGGAAGGAAAGGACCCTTGGGGTATTTGTTTTGTTCCCTCAATCCCTGAGGGTCCTTGCATGCCAGATGAGCACCGAAGGTCACTACTCGGGCCTCACAGTGGTAACTTGCCCCTGTTACTAGCCCACAAGTTTTGTGCTATATCTTGTGACTTCTCTACACCCTGTCCACCCTTATAAATCATTCCTTCACTAAATTCACTCAAATTACTGAAATTAAGTGTGCCATCTCTCTTCTCTGCAAAGACCTGGGCTGATACAGAAATGATCTGTTCTGGCATAGAACAAATGCCTTAATATTTTAGAAGAGGATATTTTCCCATACTATATGCATTCTTAATGTTCATATGTCTTTTTAGAAATAGCAAAGATGTGTAAGTGTAATTACAAAGAAAAGGATGGGTAATGTTACAGCAAACACACTTTCCTTGGACTCCTAATGTTGACTTTTCAAATTGGATCTAATAAATCATTCATGACTCAGTTAACATACAATTTTAATGCAAGGTGAGTAGAATGAACAAGCAAACCCATGATTACTGCGCATAGAAAACTATTTTGCTCGCTTCAGCCATGTCAATTCCATCCTAACTGGGATGTTTTAGGCACTTAAAGATTTATGTTTGCCTCAAGTATTTATGAGCCCAAACTAAATGTGCCTAATACCACTGGGTTTTATAAACAGTCAAAGATAGCTAGTCACTTATATTTATGACATATGTGGTGAAATATTTACACAGCATCTCCTGGACAGGAAACTGTGTGGTTGAAGCACCTCGAGTGATCACTGGCATTATTTTTCTATTCATAGAAAAATGTATTAGCAGGAATATAGAGAAATAAGCACTCTAAATATTGGAGAGAATGTAAATTTACTGACTTAAAGTTTAAGATACTCTTTTAAAGACTTTGTATAGCAATTCTGCCTCTAATAATTTATCCTAAGAAAATAATCACAGATGTGTGTAAAAATTTATTTATCCATTTGTTCACTAAGACAATCAATATAAACACCCATATAAAAAGGAATATGCAGTCATTAAAAATGATGTTATGGAAGAATGTATAATGGCATGGAAAAATATTTACAAAATATTCTAGGTGGAAAAAACAGGTATTAAAATGATATGTAAGCTACTTCCAGTGCCAGCCATGATGGAGAAAGCTGACTGCAGCCTATCATTTCCACTGATTACAACTAAAACTCACAACAGAATACAAAAAACCACCACCCAAGGACTTTGAAAAGTACACATACCAGGTGTATTGGGAATTAAAGTGAAAACTTGAATTAAGGATCCATAATGGGTGAGATTCATGAATTTTTATTTTCCTTTTTTCCCTAGAATTGACTTGAAGGCAAGCTGAATTCTGGAATTGTGCAGCAAGTACAGACAGCAAAAACTCCAGGAGAAACACCTTCTTCTAGGTCAGAGGTCTGGGAAAAAGACTCCTGTGTGCTGGAGATTTTGAGGGAGATCCCTTTTTTTTCACCTTTCATTTCTCTCCCAGCCATGCTCTGAGGCCAGGCCCAGTCACAGAGCTGCACAGGCAACAGCACATGTATCTAAAACCCCAAGAAAAACCAGAGGAACTGGGAAAAGGCTTTCTTACAGAGGATTTTTTCTCTTGCTGCTTCTCTGTGAAGGACGCTCCAATTGTGTAGGACTGCATGGCAGCATAGGAGGCTCAGATTCTGAGAGGACTCCATCTTTCTGGCCAGAGAAACTAAGAAAAAGAGTGTCTGAGGGCTGGAGAGTATGGGAGAAATCATGGAGAGAAGAGAGCTGAAAAGAAGCAACTCCTAAGTCTATGTTATGAACTGACATAAGTCTTGGACCTGCCCAGAACAAACCTAAAGAAGCATAGCAGAGGCATCAAGACCTGAACTACCATAGAAAACATTACTGTAGTTCTAGACTAACCCTTGAGTGGTGTAACCTCCAGTAAGATCCAAAAAGCTTTGCAAAATCTTTGAAAATTCAGCTGACATCAGAACCACTATGAGACAGAATATGAAGTTAGAACCTAACCCGATTGATTGCCTCTTAAACAATCAAACAGAAAAGCAAGTCAACGTTTTCCAAAGGGCTTTAACAAGACCCAGAGTCTCACAACATAATATTCCAAATGTTCAGGGTACATTCGAAAATAACTTGACATACAAAGAGCCAGAAATCTGATCAATATTCAAGGAAAAAGACAATTAACAAATGCCACTTCCAAGATGACCCAGATGTTGGAATTATCAGGCAAGGACTTTAGAACAGCTCTTCAACGATCCTCCATAAGGTAAAAGGTGAACATTGTTTAAAAGAATAAAAGATAGAAATGCTTAGTTGAGAAGTAGAAGCTATGAAGAAAATGGAAATTTTAGAACTGAAAAAGACAAAAGCTGAAATTTAAAAACTCATTGTATGCACTTAATAGCAGAATGCAGATAACAAAGGAAAGAGTCAGTGAATTTGGAGACAAATCAATAGAAATTATACAACCTAAAGAACAGAGAGGGAAAAAAAGACTGAAAAAAAAAACCCCACGTCCTCAGAAACCTGTGTGACAATAATCAAAAGGTCTGATATTCATATCAATGGAGTCCCAGAAGAAGAGATAAAGGAGATAGATGGGTGCAGAAAGAATATCTGAAGAAACAATGACTGAAAACTTCTCAAATTGAGTGAAAGATACCAGATTGCAGATTCAAGAGGTTCAGCAAATCCCTAATAGCATAAACTCACAAAAACAGGACCAGACATATCATAATCAATCTGTTGAAAACTAAAGATAAAGGGAAAAAACTTAAAGCAAGCCAGAGGAAAACAACACATTACATTCAAGGGAGCAATGGTTTGGATGATTGCAGATTTCTCATCAGAAATCACAGAGGCCAGATGACAGTGGCACAACATCTTTCAAGTGATAAAAGAACTATTAACAAGAATTTTATACCCAGTGAAAATATCTTTCAGGACTGAAGGCAAAACAGAAGAAGTCTTTGATTAAGGAAAACTAAAGGAATTTGTTGCCAGTAGATCCGTTCTTAAAGAAATGCTAAAAAAAAGTTCTCAGGCTTATAGGAAATGATATCAGAGGGAAATATAGACACAAGGACTGAACGAAGAACAATAAAAATGGTAAATATCTGGGTAAATATAATAGACTATTTTACTCTACTAAATTATTTAAAATATTTGACTTGATGGCAAAACTTATAATATTGTCTGTGGAGTTCTCAAGTTATTTGGATGTACTTAATATGACAATTATCACATAAAGTGGGGAGGGTAAAGTGATAAGGTTTGTATGTTTTAATTGAAGTGGTAAACTATTCACTCTAAATTGTGTAAAGTGAGGTGTGTATATGATAATCCCAGAACAGCAACTAAAATGATAATACAAAGAGATAATCCAAATAGCCAATAGTTAAATTAAAATGAATACTAAAAAATACTCACATAATCCAGAAGAAGGCAGGAAATGGGGAATGAGGGAACAAAAAAAAGGGTAAGGAAAAGAAAACAAATAATAAATGGTAGACCTAAATCCAACCATTTCAATAATTAAATTAAATGTAAATGGTATCTACTGAAGTATAGAGATTATCAAATAAATTTAAAAATAAGACTCAGTATGTTGTCAAAAAACAATCCACTTTAAATATATCACTATAGATAAGATAAAAGTAAAAGGATGAAAAAAATATACAATCAAAAGAAAGCTGGAAAAGTTACATTAATAGCAAGCAAAGCAGACTTTGGAACAAGGAAAATTATCAAGGAAAAAGAAGAATATTTATAATCATAAAACAAACAATTCATCAAGATATATAGCATTCTTAAATGTGTATGTACTTAACAATGTATATGCCCCAAAATATGTGAAGTAAAACTGATAAAACTGAAACAAGAAATAGACAAACCCACAATTACACTTTTACACAATTACACCATTACAGAGAGACTTCAATGCTCCTCTCTGTTAATGAGAGAGCAGGCAGACAGAAAATCAGCAAGATATAGGAGACCTGATCAATGTTATCCACTAACTTAATGTAATTGACATTTAAGGAACACTCTACCTAACGAGAAGAATACATTTTTTTTCAAGTGTACATGAAATATTCAACATGATAGTCCATATTTTAGGCCATAAAAACAAACTTAACAAATTTAAAAGAATTGAAATCATGCAGAAAATGATCTCTGATCATAATGGAATTTAAACTAGAAACAAATGACAGAAAGATATCTCAGATATAGCCAAAAATGTGTAAATTAAACCCCACATGTTTAAATAACCATTGTAAAATAGAAAGACTCTCGTGGGGGCAAGGAATATACGGGAAATCTCTCTACATTTCCCTCAATTTTGCTGTGAACGTAAAACTGCTCCAAGAAAAAAGACTTGATAATTTTTCTAAATAGAAAGACTCAAAGGAATTTAAAAAATATTTTGAAGTGAATGACAATGAAAATAAAATGTATTAAAACTTGTGAGATGCAACTAAAGCAGTACTTAGTATTAAATGTTTTAAAAGGGAAGAAGGACTCAATTTAATAAATAAACAATCTGTTTCCACAGATTTATTCGTTAAGAAACTAATAAAGAAGAACCAATTTAACCCAAAACAAAAGGGAGAAAGTAATAAACTTTAAAAACAGAAATCAATGAAATTGAAAACAGAAAAACAATAGGAAAAAATTAGTGAAACCAAAAGCTGATCTTTGAAAAACATAAATAAAATTGAGAAGTCCTTAGCCACACTGATGAAGAAAAAAGAGATAAGACACAGATTCCCAATATCAGGAATGAAATGTGGTTATCACCACAGACCCTAAAGACAATAAGAGAAAGATAAGGAAAGAATGTTGATATTAGATGAAATGGATCAACTTTTTGAAAGATATAAACTACCAAATCTCAGTGAAAAGAAAGAAATAAGCTGAATACTCCTATATCTTGCAATCAACCAAAATGAATTTTCAACAAAGAAAACTCCTGGCCCAGTGGTTTTCACTTATAGATTCTGTCACAAATTTCAGGAAGAAGCAAAACCAATTCTGCTCAATCTCTTCCAGAACACTGAGGAGGAATAAGGCTAGCATTACACTAATACCAAAGTCAGGCAAAGAAGAAAAATAAAAAACTACACACAAATATTCCTCATTAACAGAGAGGTAAAATCAACAAAATATTAGCAAATCAAATTAAGCAATATATAAAAAAGGACAATATACCACAATCAAGTGCATTCACCCCAGGAATGTAACACTGACTTAATATTCAAAAATCAATCAATGTAATTCACCATATTAAGAGGGAAAAAAAGCCATATGAACATATCAATAGATGCAGTTAAAATCATTTGACAAAATTCAACATCCATTTATGATATATTTTTAAAAAGCTTCTCAGTAAACAAGAAACAGAAGGAAATGTACTCAAACTGATAAAGGGTATATGCAAAAAAAGTCTATAGCTACTATTATACTTACTTGTAAAAGACTGTTTCCTCTTAAAAAAGAAATGACAAGAATATCCACTCTCACCACTTATGTTCAGTATCATACTAGAAGTCTTAATCAATGCAATAACACATGAAAAAGAAATAAAAGCCATGACAATTAGAAAGGAAGAAAACTGTCTCTATTAGCAGATGATATGATTGTCTATATAAAAAAAGAAAATTCCATGAAATCCACAACAAAGCTCCTAGAATGAATAAGTGAATTAGCAAAATCATAGGATATAAGGTCAATATGCAAAAATCAAATGTATTTAATATTTAACAAAAAGTAAAATTTAACAAAACAATACTATTTGTTTCACTGAAGAAGACATACACATGGCAAGTAAGACATGAAAAGATGTTCAAGATTATTAGCCATTTGAGAAATGCAAATTATAACCCCAATGAGATAGCACTACACACCAATCAGAAATTAATTGGATGTCATCAAAATGATAAACTTCTGCTCTGCAAAAGACACTACAGATCATCCTCAATTTACCATGGTGTCACATCCTGATAAACTCATGGTAAGGTGAAAATATTGCCTAAGTCAAAAATGCACTGAACACATAACCTACTGAACATCATAGCTTAGCCTAGCCTGCCTTAAATGTGCTCAAAATACTTACATTAGCCTACAGTTGGGCAAAATCATCTAACCCAAAGCCTATTTTATAATAAAGTGTTGAATGCCTCATGTAATTTACTGAATACTCTACTGAAAGTGAAAAACAGAATGTAAGTGTATTGGTTGTTTACCCTCCTGATCGCATGGCTGACTGGGAGCTGGGGCTCACTGCCCTGCCCAGCATTGCAAGAGCATATCGTGCCACATATCACTAACCCAGGAAGAGATCAAAATTCAAAACTGGAAGTACAGTTTCTACTGAATGTGTATCACTTTCATACTATAAAAAAGTCGAAAAATCATAAAGTCGAACCATTGTAAATTGGGGCCTGTCTATACCAACAAAATGTAAAGATACCCCCAGACAGGGAGAAAATGTTTGTAAATCATGTATTTGACAAAGAACTTCTATTCAGCATACACAAAAACTCTCAAAGCTTAACAATAAGAAAACAACCCTTTTTTTTAAATGGGCAAAGGATTTGAACAGGCACTTCGTAAAGAAGATATATGTATGATAAGAATGCATAAGAAAAGAGGCTTAATACCATTAGTCATGAGGGAAATGCAAATTAAAACCACAATGAGATACCACTGCACAACTATTAGAATAGCTAAAGTAGAAGAAAAATTGACAATGCCACACACTGACAGGACGCAGAGCAACTGCAACTCTCATACATTGCTGATGGCAGTGCAACATGGCACAACCACTCTGGAAAACAGTTTGGCAGTTTCTTATCAAGCTAAACATATATTTGCCATATAACCAAGCGATCCCACTCCCAGTAAAAATAAAAACTCATGTTCATACAAAAACTTGTATGCAAATGTTTATAGCAGCTTTCCTCATAATCACCCCAAACAAGGAAAAACTCAAATGCACTTCAATTTATGAGTGAATCAACAAAGCGATACATCAATACCATAAAAATACTACTCAGCGTTAAAATGGAACAAATTATGGATACACACAGCAGCAGAGAGGAATCTGAAATGCATTATGCTAAACGAAAAGCGCCAGGCTCAAAGGCTATATCCCGTATGCTTTACATATTTTTCTAGAAAAGGCAAAACTACAAGGATAGAAAACAAACCTGTGATTGTTAAGATTCAGGGGAGGGTTTGACTATAAGGGGACAGCACAAGGGAATATTTTAATATTTTTAGGTGATTGTGGTGGTGGCTACTATGCATCTGTCAAAACTCAGAACTGCACACCAAAAAGAGTGAATTATGGTGTATATTAATTTTAAAAAACAAATTTATACAAACCATATGTATATATTGAATTTTTGTTTTAAAGAAAAGTACATATATGGCTCAAAAGGCAAATGCCAAAATACTAACATTGGTATCTCCTTTAATTTAAATATAATTTAAAAATAATTTTTATAAATAATATGATTTTTCTGAAATCTGAATATATAAACGTGCACACACATATATACACATACATGCATATAATGTATACATGCATATATATGCAGTCTGACTTTCCCTCTATGTGTGTTTCTGAGTGTTCATGAAGTTCTGAAGTAAATACCATCTTGAAGCACTACAATGCTAAGATGCACTGAAAATTAGGGATACTTAAGATGGAATATATTTGCTTCCCTACGGTTTCTGGTATTATACAAATTTTCTGGAATTTTATGTACTGCTTTTGAAATTAAAATTTTAAGTTATAATACAGCCTGACAGTTCTAAATATGTCAACCTGAAAGGGCTAGACCATTGTCTCACTGACTTTTTAGAATTCCATGCTTCTAAAGCACTGTCATGAACACATGCCATTTGCTCAAGATTCAAAATGACAGTATTCTTATCACTTGGTGAATTCAAGCAGTTTCTCTGGTGATTCCCAATTAGCCTGTCTTGATCCAGCCTATCAAAGCAACATTGCATACCTTGCTGCCCTCCATGATGGATCTGATCCAGGGGTCTCTCACATGCAGAGAGAGGTCTGTACTCACTGTCCTCTGGCAGGACTACCCTGCAGGTGAGACAGGGGCCCTTTAACTGTCTAGCCACGGGCTGCTAGACGCAAAAGAAAGCTATGTTGTTATGGAATCCTAAGCAGTAAGATTTTTCCAAGCGTGCTTGGATCACAGGAACATCTGATTCAATATGGAAAATTGTACTATTGTTCACACTTCCACAGAAACATATGACATTTCAGGGGAACACAGAGAAACAAATGAAAGCCTCAAGAGCAGCTACCAATTTTGTTAAATGTTATACCAGACATGGGGGATGGCAGAGATGGGAAAAGAAGTGACCTCAACATGGTCAGATGACTCTGTAATTTCAATAACATTTGCAACTAAGAAAGGGAATTAGAGATTATATCATCAACTATTTCCCTGACTCTGACAAAACCAGGCCCCTATTTTATGTTTGATCCAAAAGAAACACTTTCAAAGAGGGGGAAGAGGACTCTGTGTAAAGTATTATACTCAAAATTCTTCTCCCAGGTTAGGAAAAAGCATTATTTAATCCTTAAAGTTTACGTGCATTTTAGGGTCAAGTCTGATTGTACTGAAAAAAAATTTGCAGTTTCACCCTCTTTGTATAATATCCAAAAAAGAAAAAAAGAAAAAACCAAACCAAAACAAACCAATCTAATTTTGTTCAGACTACTCAATGAACTACTGGCCTTCACATGGCACTCTGCGGTTTTGACTGGCAAAGCTAAGTATCATAGTTACATAATAGTATGTAGAATCTCTTCTCAAGATATTTTATTTCCTATTTAAAATTAAGCCATGGACTTAATGGAGTCAAGAATATTTTATTATAAGTATATACGTAAATATAAGACAAACTCAAACGCATCACTTAGTATACTTATGCAGTTTTTTCTCCCTTTTAAACATTTTTAAAGGTCAAAAATTCTTAGTGTGTCTAAAAGCAAAAAATGTATCCTCCAGGTGTACTTGACCATTTCCTGCTCTTTGAACACCCCAAGCTTTTCAACATCTGAGCCCTTATTTATCCTGCTCACTCTGTGGTTTTCTCAAATTCTTTTGCAAAACAGATTTAGATAACAAAAATAAGTACCCAGATTATATTACCTTAAACCTCTGCAAAAATGCCTTCACCCAGTCAAAACAGAAGACCATGCCTTTGGCTTTCATAAAATCATAATATAAAAAAAATCAACGATAAGAATATTTCTATAGATAATCTGCTAGAAAACAATCAAAGGCATTATCTGCTATGCTACCCGATGTCATTTATATGACTAGCTGAGTGATAAATAACCTTGCAAAGTCAGTGCCTGGAAAGAATTGTATTTTTCCTGATAAATTGTTATGCTTCCTTTATTCCAACAGTAGAAGACAATGCAATCAAATGTGTATTCTTTTTCACCTGATTTCCCTGAAGATTAGCCAAACTTGTTTCTCAATTGCAACAAATAGCTTACCCTTGGTGCCAAATACATATTTTTCTCTTTCTTTTATTTTACAGTTGTAATTTTTTTACAACATGTTTTTAACTATGTCACAGTAAAAGTGACATAATTAAATATATTTTGAAATATGTTTAAATATGTTTTAAATATAGTTGGCAGAATTAATATATGAAGGCTGTGTCCTACAAGCTATTCCATGTTACATTACAAAACAAAAACGGCATGGCCTAGAGCAGCATTTTTTCAAACTAAAATGTGAAAAAGAATCACCTAGTGATCTTATCAACAGGTAGATTCTTATTCAGAAGGTCTGGGGTGGAGCTGGAGGGTCCACATTTCTACCAGGCTCCCAGATAAGATCACTGCTGGTCCTCACACCACACTTTGAGGAGGTAGGGCCTCACCGGTGTTCAGCCTGTGCATGAATGGAAAGTCAGTATAGGAGAAATAATGAACATAATGGAGCCCTAAGACATGATAACTATCAAAATGGCGAGTACCACAAACTAGAGCAAATGGGATCATCACATTTCTATTTCAACCTTTAAAAATCAGTGTCTTAAATCCAAAATCAATATTAATTTTTTATAACAAATGTCCAGTTCATGTTTTTCAAAGAAGTTGATTCTTATTCACGTGTTAGACACTCTACCATGTAGAGCTGAATAAAATTCTGGTTGATATATTTAAAAAAAAAAAAAAATCCCTAGTGTTTTGAATGTTTTTAGGAGGAAACGGGACAAGAAAAGAATACTCATTGAACATCTGGAAAGTTCCATTTATTCAAATGTTTCCTAACACCCAATGTATTCCAGCACTACTTTGAGGCCTCAACATCCAGTTTCTTTTTTCTTTTAATTTATGTATGTTGGTTTGATTGATTCCTCATTTCTATTATTTTGGGGGACAATTATTATATAACTTGGGAAATTATTTGATTAGTGAATAAGTGAATGAATCTGCATCATTTGAAGAAAATCCATCAGCTGTGATACTGGTTAAGAAAATAATTGAACATTAGTCAGTTTAATTTTTTTTTCTTTCCAGCTTATTTCCAGTTAAGAGTATTCCTCCCAGCATGGCATGTTTCACAATGATAATTTCTAAAATACTTCACAGTAAAGAAAAGGCCTAGTTTTTCCAAAGTTATTCCATTTTTATAGATTCTCATATTGCCTGTTGTCACATGTATGTCTCCTCAGCATAGTTTCTGGTTAAAACTAAAATTAACCAGTTATCTAATACACATAAAGAACTAGCTGAGTCACCACATCAGTACAACAACATTTAAGGTTTTTTTTCTAGGTCACAGGATTTAGAGCCAAGTGTACTAGTCTTGTATTGCTGCTGCAACAAATTAGCATAAATTTAGTGATTTAAACACAAATTTATTATTTTATAGTTTTGGAGGTCAGAAGTCCAAAATGGGTCTCACTGGGCTAAAATCAAGGTGTCAGCAGAGCTGTGTTCCTTCTGGAGGCTCTAGGGATAATTTATTTCCTTGCCCTTTCCAGCTTGTAGACACCTCCCACATTCCTTGGCTCCTGGCCCCTTCCTCCATCTTCAAAGCCAGCAATGTTGCACCTCTCTGGGACTTTCTTCCACCGTCACATCTTCCTCCAACTGACTCTTCTCCCCTGCCTCCCTCCACTTTTAAGAAACCTTGGGGTAACATGGATAATCTGAGCAAATCTCCCTATTTGAAGGTCAGTTGAGTAGCAACTTTAATTACTTTGCCATGTAACCTAACATACTCACAGGTTCCAGGGATTAGGATGTAGACATGCTTTGGGGGCCTATTATTCTGCCTATCATGCGGAGACAGTATTCCATTTCCATTTACTAGCTTGAACTTTCCTGAAGCACTTTTAGTTCTTTTACAGTTCTTCGATTCTAGGAAAAGAAGCTCTTGGGGAATAACAATAAGAGTATAAGATTACTGATAACAGTATAAGATTACTGAACATTACTAATGTTCAAATATCTTCTTAACCAGTATCACAGCTGATGAATTTTCTTCAAATGATGCAGATTCATTCACTTATGCAATAACTTTCATTTCACTTTTTACCATGAGCTCTGATTCTATTGGGATGACTCTCATACTCAAAGTAAGGTATGGATATAGCTGGAACGGCCCCTGCCACATAACCACATGCTCCTGGATACGTGTCGCCTGAGATTCCTGAGCTACATTCTGGTACACTGATGCCACGGATCATGGAATCAGACTGTGGCCACCAGGATAAATGTCCTGACCCTCTGTGATCCAAGTTGGCTAGAACAAGGGCCTTCTCACTGAAGTTTTGAGAGGCTAAACCCTCTTCCAAAATTGCTCTAATGAGCTTAGAATCATTAAAAATGTCCAAAGCACTAAGTAATAAAGTTTATTCAGTTTTTTTTAACACAGAAAAATGAAAAGTTAAATGGGTAAATTATAGTGGCCTAATCTTTTCATGCCAATAGTAGGGACTCACAGGCTGGTTGTTTTAACAGCTGTACAATGTTTAAGCTCCAAAGACTCTAAATCTCTAATAACAAAAAGAATAACACTTTGCATGACTGTTTCTTTGAATATATTCTAGACATATTTTCTCACAGGAACCCTCAATTAAAGATTTATTATATTTTAATCAGAAGCCACAGAGATAAAAAGTTTGAATAATTGGCTGAAGGCCCTATACAAACTGAATTTAAATATGAAACAAAGTAAAAGTTTCAAATTTGAATTTATGGCCTGAATTCTGAGAGACAAAAATATATTTGTCATGATTATTATTTAAAATAGGCAGGTCCAACCACCAAATGCTAAAATATAAAGTGTATGACAGTTTAAGCAGAGTCAGATTGGCTCTACTACAGTTTCACGTCACTCAAAGGTTATGAGAGGTACATTGTTTCTTGTGAGTCTTGTTTTATAACACACAGTAAGCAATGCCAATGAGAGTTGTCATTTCTCGCATGGGTTAACAATACCCTCAATTTCTACCACTCTCACCTGCTAATCCCCTCCCCTGCGCCCCCAAAACTATATCTAATGCAAAGATGCTTCTGAGAACTGTTCATAGTTCCTATGGTTCTGGTGGGGTTTCCATCCGTATTTCAGCTCAGTGCTGTTCCTTGACAACACTCAAATGGACCAGCTCAAAGTGAGATCAGGAGAAATGGGATAAGGTAGTGATCCAAGAGAAATTTTGTTCACATAGCCAGTAAAAGAATTCTGAAAATCTATGCACATATTTTTAAAATAACATCTAAATATTTTTAACGTAAGTTTGAACAGTTGAAAAGGGGACATGATTTCTAACACTCTGATACATATTTATCAGAACTTCAGGGCTGCAGGTTTCAGTCTCCGGAAGTCTGCTACATAACATAAAAGGTAGAGCCAATCCTCAATGACGAGCCAATCAACCCAATAAGACTTTCTATCAAGATAAGTCTGACTTTGTTTTTCAATCAAATATGAAGATAGTTCTAGTGACAACTGTCTATCTTCTGAATCCTAAAAGGAACAGATAAATATAGCACAGAGCCTTGTCACGTGCTCGTCCCTTGGATGAACAGGGCAGAAGAAAGGAGAACTGGCAGGCAACACCCGTGTTCAGAGACAGATCAATTTCAAGAAAGAGCTGGAAGTTGAGGAACTGAAAATTGAAACCCCTGAAACACTCTATGTCCTGGTCAGTCTTGGTGCCCAGTTTGGAAAGTGCTGGGGAAAAGGACTTAAATTCCTCTCTGAAAGTATCTAACATGATACAAATTTAAAATGGTATTGCTATACAAAAACCTGCTGACTGCATATCTTTGAAGCATCCTAAGCCTTTGGAAGTATCTTAAAACAGGTGTCAAATTCTCTTCATCAAAATGAAGGGTCAACAATTAGAGATTACAATCTTGCTTGTGTAGCCAACCTTGTGTATAACCTTGGACGGGCAGTTCTGGCGATCCAGGAATTGGTTCTACATTTTCTCTAGTCCTCAGAACTCCTCGCTTTTGTTTTAATTCTCTGTCCATACTTGACCATCTTTTAGTGTATGTTTGAGCCAGTCTTTCACCCTGAAGTTCCTAGGTTCCGTCCCATGTCCTTATTGGGTTTTATGCTCATGTGATATTTCTCCAGCCCTTTTAGTGCCAGAAGTGGATAAACTGTTTAAAAAAAAAAAAAAAAAAAACCAAAACCCTCCAACTGCCAAGGCCATCATTGTGCCAATAGAGGAACTGCTTATGCGAACTATTGTGAACTTTTACATAGGAAGATGGGGAAAGTATAAAGTCCCACTGTGAATGCGTTTTGAAAAGCTCTCTCTTCTAATGCTTCTGGGGTGGGGGGGGAAGGTTGGAAGTAAATTACTGACAATGGGCAAAAACAGATGCAAAGAAGACAACTTTATTGGGCGATTTTTCTTCTTTATGAGGAGCTTTCTCTCCTTTGTTAGGAGGGCAGTCCTTTCAGAGGAAGCGCCAAGTAATTCGACAATACCCAGTTTCCTTCAGCTGCTGCGACTTGATCCCACGGTGGGTGTTCTGGAAAGCACCTTGGGGGCGAATGGGGCTGAGGCCGCTCATGATCAAGGTCGTCTGATTCAGTTGCTAAGTTGAGAATCTTCCCGTGTCACCTCTTAGAAGCAGGTGTGTGTTCCCCTCCAAAGAGCCCAGCACCTGGCTGCGCCCCACCTCCACTCGTGCCCCAGCTACCAGGTAACGTTGGGTGCTTCAGAAGGTGCTGCTGCGGGGGCAGCCTGGCCTTTAGACGCAGTCACTGGGGAGGAGGCGAGGACCAGGGTGGATGCTGGAGCACGCGCGCAGGTGCCGGCGCAGCCACAAACACACACGGGCTCGGGGTGAGGGGAGGACGGGGGAGGGGGAGAGGGGGCGGCCTTACCAGATCAATGAAAGTCAGGAATTTCCAGCTCCCTCCGTAGGTCTGGTGCGAGGGCATTTCGATGGCCTTGTAGTTGCACAGGATAGAGCAGTAGGACAGCAGGATGGCCACCCGCAGCACCTGGCAAGGGACAAGCGCCATGTTCGCGAAAGGCCTGGACGGGCTCGGCGACCAGGAGGGCTGGCGGCGCAGGGCTCGGGCGGGCGCGGTGGGAACTCTGGCCGCGGGCGGGGCGGGCGGGGCGGGCGGGGCGGGCGGGCGGGGGCTGGGGCGGGACGTGTCCCGCGGGACCCGCGCGAGCGCGAGCGCGCGGGCGACCTCGCGGGCGGGGCGGGGCGGGGCGGTGTGTGCGGGCACCGGCGGCTGCCGGGTGGGCGGCGTAGCGTCAGCTTTTTCGTCATCTCCGTCATTCTGCTCCTGCCTCCGCGGGCCCCGGAGACCCGGCCCGGGGCAGCCCCTCAGGGCCCCGGGAGCGGGTGGGCGGCCTCCGAGGGCGACCGGGGCTCGGGGAGCGCGCGCCGAGCTCCGGGGACCGCCGCCAGCGGTAGCGGCCGGGCGGAGAGGGAGCGCGGCCCAGGGTGAGAGGGCGCGGGGCCGGGCGCGGGGGCCGGGCCACCCGCCCGGAAGGAGCGGACCCCAGTGTGGGCAAACGGTCCAGCTCGGGGACTTGCTGGCCAAGTGGCACCGGTGGAGGCGCGCACGTGGGGGGTGCAAACCCGTGAAACGGGGCCCCCCGAGTGACTTGCTTTATTTTGGACCCAACTGGAATTTTAGTGGTAGACTACTGTTAACCACTATGAAATCCCCTTATTATTCTATTCCAGTGGGTAGGCTGCCCTGCACTTTCCACAGGGGGTTTATAAATATCCTATCAATATATAACAAGGCAGACTGTGAACTGTGGACCAGGGGTTTATAAATAAAACGTTGTAAAGAAAGGAGTGTCAGATAAGTTTCTGCTGCAAGATTACATTCAGTTCAGGAGCAGATCATCCTGAGTCTGGATGTAAAACCCGTTTGTGTAATTTAATACTAATCTTTTGAGGGTTAAACTGGTTTTGCCCTTTTCCTTATTTATTTTTTCCTACACTCCAATACCAGGGCTTAATGGAAGGAAAATAAATATAAACTGGATCCCCTCCGCCTTCCAGTAAATGTTGTCACACTGAAGTTGCTTCATTCTGTGGGCCGCATCACATTTCAGCTAACCAGATGCAGGGTCAGATCATGAAAAGACAACATAGGTATTTCCTGTGAATCCATTTAAAACAGGTGTCCTCTGAAAATAGTCTCTGAGTCACAGAATGTGGAGTGAGGGGGCAGGGAAAGCAGAGTGCAGAGTGTTAAGAGGTAAAGTAGCAACTCATGAACGTTTTCCTGAATTTTTCCAACCAATCTCTTAACCAAAATAAAGAAACCCAGTAGATATTTTCTAATCGGCCTCATAATTATGCCAATAGAAGTTAATGTCCTCCAAATCAAGATAATGCCAAGAAGATTCTGCCAGCATAAAACTATTCATTATTGATGATTTCTAGTTTTATCTTCATGTAAAAGTTGGGTGCATTTTAAAAAATTGTGTGTCCATGCTACAGGTTAATAAGATTGCAAAATTAAAAAGTAGATCTACTGAAGATCTAAGTCCTTAATAAAGTTTTGAGTTCGTGTGATATCCTTAAAATTTGATATACCTTCCTACCTTACAATTTAGAAAATCATAAATAAGACTCCCTATCCCATCCTTGAAAAATATAATAATATTTGTATAAAGCCATTTAAAATTTTATTCTGTACTCAATTTCTTTTTAAGTAACTATAGCATTCAAAAAGTGTTTTGAACCTATTCTAATGGTTTGCTTTTGTTATTTCGTGATTTGCTAACCATAATAAGATAATGAGTTTTGTGGGCATATTTTTAAAAAAATGAAACATTTGCATAAACATTGACTCAAATATTTTGTGAGAATGTCAGTCCACAATTTTTGGAACATCTTGATGGTTATTTATGAACACATCCAGGTTGCTCTTTTTGCTTTTTAGACCATATCTAGTAATCTTAGACATGTTTCACATGTCTCTGTGAAAAACATATTAACCTACACACAGACTGTGTTTTTTTTAGTGTAAGTATTGCAATACAGTATTGCACTTAAAACTTCACTCTGTGGAAGGTTATCCTTTTTTATGAACTATAATACATTAATCACTGATAAGTTTTACATGATTCCATATTTGAGCTAGAGAATACTGTTTTTCATTGTACACTATACAGAAGAAATATCTGCATGTCACTTTTTTAGCTTTTTCATACTGCCCCACAATGAGTGGGGATGGAGAATAGCCTTGTCCAGTTGAGTTTCATGAAAACATGTTTCCCAAGGGAAGAGTTTAAGACCTTGTTTTAGCTTCTAGTTATTATACATTAGTGTTTCTTTGATTATTGTTAATAGTTCTTAGTCTATATATGGGCTCAAGATATTCTTCCTTAAGTACTTCTAAAAACTGATACAGACTCTTCATTCTTTTTCTTTTTCTTTTTTTTTGAAGGGGGAGAGCATCTAACATACTGGTGATGATAATCCCTACTAATTTTGGAAATGACAAGGACCCTCTGTCTCCCTTACATTGTAGTCCAACAAGCCAACTTCATATAGCCATGGGTATTTGCTTACAAATTCAGGAGGAAGAATTGTGTTTATGCATATCCTTATAATATTCAATGGTTATGCATTTCCTTTGGTTCTGTGTTTACATTGGATAAGCATTTTCTAACAGTGTCAATGTATTTGAAAGGATTATTTTTCCCCCTTCACAGTCGTCTGCACCATAAGGGTAGAAGATGGGATGTGTCCCTTTCAGAGGTTTGGGCTTGGGAAGAATCCCTTCAGTATCGCAGAAAAGATACCTTTGGGTTGCTCATTTTTCTTCATTATAAAAGCAACATATTTATGATATTAAAATAGGAAATTAAAAAAAATTACTCCCACTCTCACCACCCACAGAAAACACTGTTAACATTTTAGCACATACCTGCCAGTCTTTCTTACAATATATACTTAGTTGTGACATACCGTGTAACAATTTGCATCAAGCAGATTTTTTTTGCTTTAAATTTAATAAGTAGGTTACCTTATTATTTAAAACTCTTTGTAAAAATCATTTTTAATTGTTGCATAGCATGACATAATAGGAACATAATTTTGCTTAAATTTTATTTTTGGATATTTAGTTTGTTTCCAGTTTTTAATCACTATAAATACACTGTAATGTCTGCATATTTAGTTGAGAAAGCCACTTTTTAGGGATTATTTGTAGCTCAAAAACCAGTTAAGAAACCATCCTTTTACAACCTAATGTGTATATTTGTTCACATGTGTTTATTATGGACTGAGGTTCCAAGGAGAGCTCTTTTGCCCTAGAGGGCAGTTGGGAAGATTAAGAAGTGGGCAAAAATCACTCTATTTCCCAATAATTGATGCTCACTACAGATATTCTTAATTGCTTTAGATATGAAACATAGTGCCAATACATTTCATTAGCCAGACTTTTTTGCTATTAACCAGGAAGGGTTGTTACTTACACGGCAAATGAGCGGCAGCGACGAGCAGTTGTGCTCATGTTGCTGATCGCAACAGTTTTTTTCAGGTTTAAAAATGGACTGAATTGCTATAGAAAACTCTAACGGGACTTCCCTGGTGGCGCAGTGGTTACGACTCCACACTCCCAATGCAGGGGGCCCGGGTTCGATCCCTGGCCAGGGAGGTAGATCCCACATGCATGCTGCAACTAAGAGTTCGCATGCCACCACTAAAGGAGCCCATGTGCTGCAACTAAGGAGCCAGCGAGCTGCAACTAAGACCGAGTGCCATCAATTTAATAAAAAAAAAAAAAGAAAAAAAAATATATAAAGAACCCTAAGTTATAAGATTTCTAAACACCAAGGATTCTACAGACAGTCACTGAAAAGCTTTAGAAAAAGTAGTGCTGAGATTTGGCGTGAGGCACCGGCTAGATCTCAGACAGATCTGAAACATCCCCTTCACTCCTGAGATCTGTCAGTAACTTTGCCAAAGCTACTTGTCCTGCCAGGAATGCTCTCGGTGTGCACATATCCAGACCCAGCACATTGGGCAAGACTCAGTGAAAGCCCACTTTGCCAGTCCCTCTTCGGGATGTAGGATGTCATCTTCCTGCTTTGAACAATCCACGTGGATGGCTTAGTGGCGATCCAAATTCTACCTGTACTCACTATTTCCTTTGTCAAAAACTGCCCCCTTTGCAGTGTCTGCATTGTCTGGAAGCATCACAAGTGTGCTGTGTTAGAAGAGCCAGATGGCCTGGGGGTGCCAGTCACTTAATGGCACCAAAATATCCCTGGAAGTGTGGCAAATTGAAGGTAATCCACTTACCAGAATTATTCTCAGGGAGGAAACGTTTTCATAAACTGCTTCAGTGGATGGGTGACTGGTGAGAGAGCCCTCCTAATGCGCTCTAGAATAATAGTAAATCATTGCTAAATTTCTTCTCCCCAGTGGGTGTCAGGATAATTGCAGAGCTTTTGTTTTGCTGAGTAGACCATATGCAGGAGTTTGGGACTAGAACTTACTTGCTCAGGGGAGTAGAGAAGAGGCAGACCCCTACCACCAGGGGGGCTTTTTTCCCAACAGCCTTCAGCCTCTAGTCTAAATAAATGTTCAACAGATAGTTTAAAGATATTTCAGAAGTCTTAAATCCAAATCCTTCAGAGACCAGGCATGTATATAATTCAGTCAAGCTAGACGTAAGATAAGAGTGTAAAATTGGATCTTTGAAAAACTGGAGCAAATGCCCTATGTAGACTCATTGTAGCCCAAATTTTTAAAAATTGTGTCAGCCAAAACAACAACAACGAGAACAACACCACCACACCTGTATGCTGGAGTCAGCTAGCAGGCTGCAGGGTGGGACTTTGGAAGAGTGCCATGTTAACATCTTACCCAGGGTGTCCAAAAAACCCTCTCAAGCCTGCTGGACTCTGCACACAGAAGAAGAGAACAGACCCAAAAGGACGTTTGGAGCGTGCAGTGATGTGTCTGGGCCAAGCCACGATTCTGTGTAAAGTCAAAATCTGCTGAAAGGACTTCTGAGAAGTATTCCATTAGTACACCCCTCCCTACAGCCCTACCCCCATCCTTATTTTTCCTGTTTCACTGTGTACAGGATGACTGGAGCTTCAGTAGTCACCTTGTGAGCATGAAGAAAAGAATCAGAGGATCCCAGAGCTCTTTGCCCTAACATCTATAACCTGCTGAACCCATGCCAGCAGTGGCCTCCTTCCAGGCTTCTTGTGATGTGAGAATAACCCCCTATTTGTTGAAAGCAATGTAGTAGGGTGTTCTGTTACACGCAGCTAAATGATGATAGCAGGAGATACTTGGGGTGATTTCCTGGCAGGCTTCAAAAAAGTGCTGAGTCATAGGATAGTGGGCTAGTGCTAAGGAAACCAGGGTTCAAGTGTATTTTTTACTTAATAAACACCCATATAACACCTACTGTGGGCCAGGCTCTGATCTAAGCACTTTACAAATATTAGCTCTTCTTATCCTCACTGAGAATGGTTACTATTATTATCTGCATCTTACATAAAAGGAAATGGAGACAGAGAGAAAATTAGGTAAACTGCCCAAAAAGTCACACAGCCAGCAAAGGGCAGAGCTGGGATATGAAATCATGTACTTTGGGGTTTTAATCATAACACCACGCTGCGGATACTGCCCGTCAGTGCCTCTCACACCCCAGGTTTAATTCCCTTTCTGTTACTGAAGAGCCATGTGCTCTGGGTTGTGTTTTCTCGTATGTTACAGTTCCCACCACCCCTCACAGGCAGCTGCCTGCTCCACCACGCAGACATATCTGATATATCTGACAGAAATATATCATATGAGGCAGAAACAACATCTGTATCTCAGCATCTTTGTGGACATCATCGTCTGATTTATAAGGATGAGAAAATTTTAGATACGAATTCCCCAAGCCACAAATCATTTTATAATAATTTTCATAAAACTTCCATGATTGACAATCTTTTAGTTATCATTAGACCATGTCATTTAGTTTCACGGCACCTGAGGCATCTGAAGTTATCTTTTAAAAACTTGAGCTATTTTCTTTAAATGAATGCTTCATCAATACCTACTTACACTCCATTTCACCATTATCCCTTTCACATAAACTACAATTTCATCACCAGATTCATTCAATAATTATATGGTTTCATTTATTTTCTAGAATTGCATAATGATGTTCTTTTACAGTTTGCTTAAACTGATGAATTATGTTTTTCAAAATACTCTTTTCTTCTACCTTCATAAGTGTTGGAAAATATATACTATGGAAAATATACTATGGAAAACAATATGGAGATTCCTCAAAAAATTAAAAATAGAACTACCATATGATCCAGCAATTCCACTCCTGAGTATTTATCTGAAAACAACCAAAAACACTAATTACAAAAGATATATGCACCTCTGTGTTCATTGCAGCATTATTTACAGTATTCAAGATATGGAAGCAACCTAAGTAACCATCAACAGATGAGTGGACAAAGAAGATGTGATATATATATATCTGGAATACTACTCAGCCATAAAAAAGAATGAAAGCTTGCCATTTGTGACAACATGGATGGACCTAGAGAGTCTCATACTAAGTGAAGTAAGTCAAACAGAGAAAAAAAAAATCATGATGTTACTTATATGTGGAATCTAAAGAAAAAAACAAATCAAATGAACAAGTATAACAAAACAGAAACAGAGTTATAGATACAGTGAACAAACAGATGGTTGCCAGAGGGGAGAGAGGTGGGGGGGAGGAAAGAAATAGGTGAGAGATATTAAGAGGTACAAACTTCCAATTACAAAATAAATTAGTCACAGGTGTGAAATGTACAGTGTGGGAAATATAGTCAATAACTATATAATATCATAACTAGACTTACTGTGGTGATCAGTTTGAAATGTATAGAAATATTGAATCACTATGTTGTGTAATAGGAACTAGCATAGTGTTGTAGGTCAATTATACTTCAAAAACAAAGAAACAAACTCACTCATAGAAAAAGAGATCAGATTTGTGGTTACCAGAGGTGGGGGGTGGGAGAGGGGAAATTGGATGAAGGTGGTCAAAAGGTAGAAACTTCCAGTAATAAGATGGATAAGCACTGAGGATGTGATGTACAACATGATAAATATAATTAACACTGCTGTATGTTATATATGAAAGTTGTGAAAAGAGTAAACCCTAAGTTCAGAAGAAAAAAATTTTTTTTCTAATTCTTTAATTTTGTATGTATATGAGATGATGGATGTTCACTAAACTTATTGTGATAATCATTTCGTGATGCATGTAAATCAAATAATTATACTGTACACCTTAAACTTACACAATGCTGTATGCCAGTTATATCTCAGTAAAACTGGAAGAAAAAATATATATATTGGCAGCCAGACATCTTTATATTGGCAGTGAGAATGATAGAATCTTCTTTTTGGATGAAAAGTTAGAGATCAACTAGTCTAAGCCTCTCATTTTATAGATGATGGGACTGAGGCTGAGGAGAGTTAAATGACTTTTTTAGTGTATTTTTTCTTTTCTTTTTATTTTGTTTAAATTAATAGATTTTATTTTTTAGAGCAGTTTCAGGTTTATAGAAAAATGGAGCAGAAAGTATAGAGTTCTCATATATTCCCTCTCTCCCTGCCACACACAGTTTCCCCTATTATTAATATCTTACATTAGTGTGGTATTTTGTTACAATTGATCATTATTACTAATAAAAGTCCATAGTTACATTAGGGATCACTTTTTGTGTTGTCCAGTTCTATGGGTTTGACAAATGTATGATGTCATGTATCCAGTGTTGGAAATATGTAAATTTAATGTTAATAGATGCTAGAAGCTCATCTCCTAAATCTCAACATTACTTCTGATTAAAATTCTTAGTGAGCTATGAAAGAAACAAGCTTTCTTAACTTGATAAGGAGTATTTTTCAGAAATCCAGAACAAATATGATACTTAGTAATTAAATATCAAAAATAATTACATTGAAGTCATAAATTAAAGAAATCTTTCTGCTAATACCACTATCAGTCAATAATATTCTGGAACTTCTAACCAATGAAAGAATATAAGGAAAAGAAATAAAGTATACATATTGGGAGAAAATGTACTATCACTTAACAACAATTATATAACACCCTTGGAGCAAGACCAAGAAAATTATTTGACGTATTAATAGCAACAGAAAGTAAGTACAGGGAAACAGTCAATTCAAGAGTAATATACCAAAAATCAATACCAAGTTAGAAAATGAAACTGGAGAGAAGACTCATTAAAAACACTAATAAACATACTTAGAAATAAATCCAACAAGAAAGACGTAAGCCTTTAATGAAATACAAAAAGCAAAATAAAGAATAAACATAACCATATCGGGGAAAAAGTATAAAGTGATAAATTATAATAAAGTTATTGCAACTACAATTGAAAACTAAATGTAACATTTTCAGAACCTTGAAAAATTATTTTTAAATTTCACTTGGAAAAGAATAAATAAGTTAGAACAGCCAAGAAAAATATACAAAGGATTAATGAAATCTAGACTTGTAGTTTATTAGAACATATTACAAAAATAATAAATGTCCCAGAAGAAAATAATTTTTATGTGATGAATACCTTGCTAAATAACAGCATGATAGAAACCATAAAGAAAAAGATGAACAGAAATGATTATATAAACAAAGATAAAAGACAAATGACAAAGGAGGGAAATTTAACTGTCAAATCTGTGAGATAAAGGAAAACACTACTGTGTAAAATACCCAAAAAATATGAACATAAAATTCATAAAAGAATTCAGATGATCATGAAACATTTTTAAAAAAGATACTCACTTCTGAAAGCAAATTTCACTTAGACTGGTGAAGAATAAAAAGGATTAAAATTTAAAGTATTAGGTATGACCATAAGAAAATAAGGGTTTTCATACATTCTTGGTGGAAAAGTATAAACTGAAATAATATTTCATCTTAGTAATTTCTCTTCTAGGAATTTACCCTACAGAAATATTGTCCCAAGTAATCAGAGGTATATGTATAATGCTGTTACCTTCAGCAAAAACATAAATGCAATCCAAAGGTACGTGACTGAGGGACTGGTTAAATAAATTATGACAACTCCATATAACAGAGAGTGGAATACTACACAGCTATTAAAAAGAGTGGGATGACTCTGTGTATTGATATAGAAAGATGGTCAATGTGTATTGTTAAGTTAAAAAGCTAGTGCAAATCACACACACACACACAAACACTATGATGTACTATTTGGTAGTATTTGGTAGTATGTTTACATACATGTTTGCATAAACACAGTTAAAAAGCTGGAAGGATATATACTACGTGTGATTAGTGGTTTTCTCTAAGGGATAGGGTGGAGATTCTCGCTATTTTCTTCCTTTTAAGTGATTTGTTTCAATGATGCTTATGTTATTTGTAATTAGAAAATCTAAAACAGAAAAACATGAAAATTAAGAAATATATGGTACAAATGGGAACTCAAAGCTAAATTTGTGCTTTAGCTCTAACTTTAAATACTTGAAGGGAAGAAAGTTTGAAAGAAAATTACTTAGGCTAGTCCTAAATCTCTGGAATCAGATAGATTTTGCAGAAATGTTTACCTTGCTCTTCCCCTGATTTTTCTGGATATTACTTGCTGCACTGATTGATGGAGCGTCCAAAGGGATTTGCCTATGATCAGGATGCCAGTGTGTGGCGCCAGAGAGTCACCTAGCCCTAACCAAACTCAAGTGTTAGAGCAGGGTAGGATCCCCCGTCAACAAAACCAGAAACCCATGCCTGCCAAACCAATAATCTGACCTATAGAGCCATTTTTAAAAATCTCTAAATACTCTTCCATTGGTCCATGCACCACCACTGAAAGACAAGTAAAATGACAGCAGTTGCTATATCAGGTAAAACCACCTGAGGCAGCTGCTAGTTTGAGCAAAAGAATTGCCCTCAGGACATGAAAACATATCTTTCATGAAGCAGGACATTGACTTGTAGGGAATAAAAAGAATATTAGAAATTAACTTGGGTAGCTCTTCTGGGACACAGACCATTTGTGATAGAAGCAGAAATTCCCTCAGAGAAAATTGCAGCAAATAGACTATAGCTACAAAATAGAGAACAGCCCAGAATACACAAATGAGCATGCCTCTTTGAACAAGTAACTGTATATCTTTACAGCATCACCTTCACGGCTAACAAATTTCATCTCCTTTACAGCTGTATAACTGTAAAGACAATTTGAAAAACAACACCACTCTTTACACTATTAAAATTTCAGCCCATATATGTACTTGTAAAAAAGGTTTAGATGAGAGGGAAATCCGTACAGTAGTAAATTAATTTTATAAATTATTAACTAGCTGACATTTTAATCTAAGTAAGAGAATCATGAATTTTTCTCAGCATTTACTTTTAGGGAGATAATAAAGTTAGGCTGTAAAAGGATTCACAACATCCTGCTGAACAATAGATGATAAAGTCCAGGCAAATAGTTATTGGCACAAACTTGTTTTTCTCCTTATAGGAAGGGAAATTTCAAGAGTAACTCTGCAAACAGAGTAATTTTTATAGAGTGAAGACAATACTGTGCAGTAAAATGTGCATTTGACTGGGAGGTAGACCACTGGATTCAGGCCCAGTTCTGCTATTTATTAATCTGTGGAATTACATAGCTCATCTTGGGCAACCTCTCCAAACCCTAAACCTCAAGTTCTTTATCAAAAGATGGGATTGAACTAGATGTTTATAGTTATCAAATATAATTGCAGATTTTAACAGAATACTTCATGGTATATATATTCCAGGTTATTAATCCACAGGGAGTTGCTAAATAATGTTAGAATGTGGAGGAATCCAAAGAAGACTTATCTAAGTAAGGACTTCAAACCTATTAAAATGAAAAATAAAGAAAATGGGGGGCTTTCCTGGTGGCGCAGTGGTTGAGACTCTGCCTGCCAATGCAGGGGACACGGGTTCGAGCCCTAGTCTGGGAAGATCCCACATGCCGCGGAGCAACTGGGCCCGTGAGCCACAACTACTGAGCCTGCGCGTCTGGAGCCTGTGCTCCGCAACAAGAGAGGCCGCGATAGTGAGAGGCCCGCGCACCACGATGAAGAGTGGCCCCCGCTCGCCACAACTAGAGAAAGCCCTCGCACAGAAACGAAGACCCAACACAGCCAAAAATAAATAAATAAATAAATTTATAAAAAAAAAAAAAAAAGAAAATGGGAATGAGGAAAAGAAGGAACAGAAGGAGGCAGAGGAGGAAAGAAAAAGGAAAGCAAGAGGTGAAGGAAAGAAGTAAGGAAGTAAATTTAGAATGATTTCAAGTTTTAATCTAATCTTTATTGGCAAAAGTTGATTCTGTTTTTCAATAATACTGTTCTTAAAATGTGCTTTTTCCAAATTAACAAAAGTATTTTTTCAAATGAGTTATTACATTTGAAGTCATAGTATATGTTTGTTCTTGATACAGTACAGAGAGTAGTACATAGGCAAATGGGCCAGTTTTTGTACATGAAATACACAAAATATATGTATAAATGTCATATTACTGGGAAGACATTTTGAGTTGTATAATAACAAAAACACCCGGATCAAATAAATTAGAAATGCTGTTTTCTCATTGAACAGGAAAAATGTTTACAAGAAAAAGAGAAAAAAGAAGAGGAAGATGATGAGAAGCTTGATTTTTTTAAACTAAACTTTTATTTTTGAATTGTTTCAGATTTAAAGAAAAGTCATAGATAGTACAAAAGATTGCTAGATACCCTGGACCCAGTTTCTCTTACTGTTAACACTGTACATTTTATGACACATTTGTAACTAATAATATACAATTGATACATTATAATTAACTAAAGTCCATACATTATTCAGATAGCTATGGTCTTTTTTTGTCCCAGGATCCCATTCAGGATGTCACGTTACCTTTAGTTGTCACGTCTCCAGATTTGAGCTTCCTGTAATTCCCAGTTCCCCACAGCTGCGCCTCCTGCCTTCCCATTTTCTAGAGCAATTCCAGCCCTGAGTCAACGATATTTAATCTGCTCTGGTCCAGCAGAAAGAAGCCTTCACCTAAAATCCCATCATCATCAAACTGACCCCATACTAAAGGTTCCTGCTGAGGTACCAAATCAGTCCTGAAGCTTTCCATGGTGCTCTGTTCCAGCAACTGATTTGCTGAGACCAAGACCCCTTTGCTTTTTATTTGATCTAGTATGAAGTGTCTTCAGCTGAACTTTGACTTCTGCATTCATGCCCTAATCACAACCTCCCTTTGGTGCCATGTTCTTAAAAGATGGTCTTGTACCCAAACCCACTCTTGCTATGTGCCTCTGATTCTAAAGTTGGGCTTCTGCTTTAATCCAGTTCAAGACCTTTCTTAAATGACCTATCTGGATACTCTTAGAAAATGAGGAGCTTGTTTTATTCCAGGCAAATGCTCTGCCGGATATTGGAATCTTGTTCCTGAAATTAAGTCCATCCGTGGACACCTGGATCTCCTGCGGCTGGGACCCACACATTCATTGAGACACTGGTGTTGTGTCATGGATCTCCACTCTCAACCCTGGCGTCTATCACATGAGCCAAGGACTCCCTAGATGAAGGTAATGATTTCCAGGGTCCCCCACGTACTCAATTTTCTCTGAGTAAGTGCCCATGAGCTTGAACCCAGGCTATAAGCCTTAGGATGCAGGTCAGCTTTCCCACTGGACAGAATGGGCCCTTCTGTCAGGCCTGGCTCCTCCCTGCCTGCCCTGTCCCACTGTGAGCCATTGGTCACACTGTCCAAATGAAATTCTCTTTTAACTGAACAACTAAGCAAAAAAGGGGAAACTCAGTTTTTGAATGAAAAAAAATTAGGAAGATTTGGGGCTATTTCCTGAATTTATCTAAATATGTGTTAAATTCTACACTACATTTTGTGATTTTTACTAACCAAAATTGTAATAGTGATTGTCTTTAACAGAGATCTTTCCTTGTTTAACACTACACAAGTCATGATTGGTAAATTTGACCAAGGTAAACTATTTGCTTTAGTTCTTTTATTGGACATAAAATTGATATAATAAAAATTTGAAAATCAAATAAAAATATCTGGAAACACCAAAACCACTGTTTATGTAAATTAAAAATTCTACTCATTTTTGGGATCCTTTTTCTAGCAAGCATGTTTATTTGAAAAATCTGAACAAGTACTTCTTTCACCTAATTTCCAAAATCAGATTCAGCAGCTAACATAAACCATAATTCCTTGAACAATTTCATAGAATAGGCTGTGTCAATAAACTCAATCTAGAAGGTGTTTTTCCTTATATTCCATTCATTTTAATTTATAATTAATGTCTATTATTATTCAATAAAGTTATTCTCTATTTGTAATTATTGGCACCTTTGTATTTAAGTGCTTCTGCAGTCTAGACAGGATACACTTATCTGTATGATAAATAATAGATAAATGATTAGTATGCAATTTGCTGTTAATGTGATTGATGGATTCCCCATTACACTACTTCTCTGTTCTTATTTTAGCTCTGATGCCAGTGGCCTCTGTCACTGTATGATACCTATAATGCCTGCATAAGAATGAATGGGGCTCCTCATGTTTCTTAAATCTGTTCTTCTTGTTTTGTCATTTCACAAAAATGGTGTTAAAAATGGAACGGTACAAAATGGAGCTTCAAATCAGGGTGTATTTTGCTCAATTGCTACTTTGCTATATAAAATTTATTTTTCAGAGGCAGAATCTTGCGGGTATTTAGTGGGAGGTGTGAAGGAAGAGAAACTACAACAGAAGTGCCTTCTTATGGCTGGGTTTACTGAGGTGATACAGAATGAGAGAGCGGACCTTCTCCTTCCTCCTGTGCAAGTTCACAGGGTTTGTAAAGGGTGACCAGAAGGCTGAGGCTGGGAACTTCAGGTGGACCTCAGGAAGTTTGAAAAGGCCTCTGTCAGCAAGCAAATATCCATGTATCACCCTTACTCATATTAAAATTAGAAGAAACCTAATGTATGTTTGGAAACATCCTTGCTTTATTTCTATCAAGAAAAGGACACAAAGAATAGGCTTAGAATATATAAATAATGAATATATAAATAATGAGAACAAGATTAAAATTGGAGAAAATATATTCATGATTACAAGATGTAAAGTACTAAACAAACACAGTGTCCAGATCCTAGTTTCTAATTCTATTCTCCAGAAAAAGGAACCAGGCTTTTTGGAGAAATGACTGATTCTAGGCCTGGAGCAGGCAATACACAAGACAAGCCTGAAGCATTTTGTAGTGTTATAAAGTAGGGAAGTGTTCAACAACAACAACAAAACCAAAGATGGAAGTATGCCAAAGGGAAACAGGAGCCAACAGAAAGAGCTCCCAGTGGCCAAAGCTGGAACCATTTGAGCAGGAAAAGATATAATGTAGTATTGAATTATAACGCAAAGTATTTAACAAATATCCATGAGTTTCTTACTGGCGTAAATAAATGAATGAATAAATAACTGCACATGCAGAAGAATTTCCAAACAGTTTATATAGATACTGCCTTCTCAAGGAGGTGGAGAATAACGTCCACCCCTTAAGTGTGGGCTACTCATAGTGGCGCCCTTCCAAAGAGTACAGTATGGAAAGAGGGGGAAAGAGTGACCCCACAGTGGAGAAGGCTTAAGGACACTACCTCAGCCAAGAGATCAAACTTAACATGATTAGTGATAAGTCATGTTGATAGCATGTACCTTTGATATGAGGTGATAAAAATACTACTCCACCTCTGTGTTCTTCCTCTCCCAAATTCATAACCCCTGTCTAGTCATGAGGAAAATATCATAAAAGTACAATTTGAGGGATATTTTACAAAGTACTTGACCAGTATTCCTCAAAACTGTTAAGACCGTGAAAAACAAGGCAAGTCTGAGAAAGTGCCACAGTGTGGAGGATCCTTAGGAGATCCTTAAGGATCCTGGAACAGAAAAAGGACAATAGGTAGAATCTAAGGACATCTGAATAAAGTATGGACATTAGTAAATAATAATGTACCAACGTTGACTCATTAGTTGTGACAAATGTACTCTACTAATGTCAGGTGTTGACAGCTGGGGAAAATGGGTACAAGGCTTATGGGAACCTTCTTACAATCTTTACAATTTTCCTATAAATCTAAAAATATTCTAGAATAAAAAGTTCATTTAAAAATAAATTTTAAAAAAATTTTAATTTTAAAAAAAGTACTAGACCACAACATCAAAGTAGATAGAAGTCCTCATTCATAGAACTCTAATAATCCAAGATTCAGACTAAAAATTACACGTAGAGCTGTTCAAAACAGAATTAATCAAGATAGCAAAAAAGTTAGGGGAAATTGGGGAAGATAAGAATAAAATCATCATATTAGGCAGCCATTTGGTGTCAATTTTTCAAAAGTATAATGGCATAGGAGAATGCATATGAAATAATATTAAATGAAAAGATGATATTATATAGAGAGACTGTCATACAGACTGAAGTAAGTCAGAGAGAGAAAAACAAATATCATATACTAATACATATATGTGGAATCTAAAAAAAAAATGGCATAGATGATCTTATTTGCAAAGGAGAAATAGAGACACAGATGTAGAGAACAAAGGTATGGATACCAAGGGGGAAGCGGGGGGGGGTAGAATCAATTGGGAGATGGGGATTGACACATATACACTATTGATACTATGTATAAAATAGATAACTAATGGGAACCTACTGTATAGCACAGGGAACTCTACTCAGTGCTCTGCAATGACCTAAACAGGAAGGAAATCCAAAAAAGAGGGGATATGTGTATACGTATAGCTGATTCACTTGGCTGTACAGTAGAAACAACTGTAACACAACATTGTAAAGCAACTATACTCCAGTAAAAAAAATGCAAAAAAATATGAACAACACATATATCAAAATATGTGTATTTTGGTTCAAGCGTTCAGGGGGGAGGGTAATTTTAGCATTATGTTTTTAAAAACTTCAAATAGACGTACCATATGTTGCAAGCCCTGAGTCTGACTACTCGACGATATTCAAAACCCCTCTTCCTGCCTTTTCCTATTATAGAATCAGGAATTAGGAAGTCTAAAATAATCACCTATCCTAGTAGCAAGGGGTGTGCTGTGATGGAATGCAGGTAGATGTCCCTGGGGAGGCCCTTCCTGAACAAATGATGATGGTTCACGAGGAGAAAGCTTTGTGCTCTTCCTTCTCTGAATCAGCATTACTGACACATGCCCGTAAGCGCAACAGCCATCTTTCAACCCAGGGGATGCAAGCCGAATGCCAAATCTGGCAAAACTGATCAGAAGAAGACAGGCTTTCTGATGATATCATTGAGCACCTGTACCAGGCAGACCTTGACTCCTGGCCTTTTGTGGCCTGAGACAATTAGACCTCTTACTTTTGAAAACCACTGTGGTCAGATTTTTATGTTGTCTGTAGCCAGATGCAATCCTAATAGTTAGAATAAAGAAATAGGGAAACAGGGCCTGAAGGGTGTAACTTGAGGCAAACTTTCTACAGTCAATATGGAGATATGTGACAAAAACTTTTAAATTTGAATACGTACATATTTCGCCTATTTGTATTCTATGGGAAAAATTACGGATATGTATAAAGATTCAAATATATGAACACTAATTTGACCACTGTTAATAATATAAAAAAAAGAATCCATGTCCCAACAATATGTTATTTACCTAAGTATTGTAAAATGTTTACATAAATTATGGTACAATCATCCAATAGGATACTTCACAGTCATTAAAACTCAGGTTGTATAAGTTCACAGGAAAAGTTTCATAATAAATGTAAGAAGGAGTTTTTTTCAAAGTAGGAGCCATCTGATTTTTAAATAAAATAATAATAATTATTGCTATATAATATTAATAGTGTATAATAATAGATACTAATATATAATATTCTATAATACATTGATATATAACACATGTATGTTATATAAATCTATATAACTATATGTAATAAATGTAATTGTATAATACAATGTAATTGTAAAATATATAAAAGTATAATTGTAATACATGGACAGAAAAGTTTTGGGTGGCGATCATATTGCAATATATAAATGTGTCAAATCAACATGCTATACACTTTAAGCTTACACAATGGCATGTGTCAATTACACCTCAAAAAACAGAAAGAAAAAAATTGGAGGGGATTTACTAATCAAAATTATAATAGTGGTTGTCTTTAACAGTGATTTTTATTTTTATTGTGTTACACTTCACATTTTTTACATTACATTTTTTCTACATTTTCAAGGTTTACATAGATTCTATATTACTTTTTAAACCAGAAAATATGCATATTATTTTAAAAAATTTAATCATGCTTAGAAATAGGCTGTGATATGAACGTAAATTCAATAAAGTTATTTTCAAATGGTTTGACCATAGCCTTACTCTTAATTAAATGCATTCCACCATGAGAAGAATTACTCTGCCTTGTGCTTTAGAGTCTAGAAAGCCGCAATTTGGTGTAACTAGGAAGCTGGATCTTACATGTGTTAATACACATTTCTTATGCGTTCCATGGAGTAGGGAGATAGCAGTGTTTTAAATATAGCCCTTGTAAAATCTGGAAATTTGAGTCCTAAATTTTGATTATTTGCATCTTCAATCGTGTTTCCACTAAGTCTCTTCATTCTTTGGTAATTATGTATTCCTATATGTAAAAGGTCACCTTCTATTATTAAATCAGGAGGCATTCTGGGAAAATGATGTGTTCAGTGACACTCTACCCCTGGCAAAGGGTGAGCTGAAGTGCTTTCCTTTCACTTTCACACATACTACCTCACTCATCTCCACAACCTCCTAAAAGGCAGATAAGCAACAGATGTTACCATTACAAACAATCATCAGATGAAGCAGTGGAGTAAGCAGGCGTAGTGGGATGAGGATAAGTTGATTTGCAGACCACGTGGGAGAAGATTTCAGAGCCAAGGATGAATCCAGGGTTACAGCATCAGGTAAAAATGTACTTGCTCAACATTCCAGAGAGGGAACTCCTCTGCTGCCTGACTTCTCCAGGCTATTCAAGGCCATCTTCTAGGGTGGAATGAGGGACAGCAGCTCACATGACTACTTTATGAAGCAGAAAATGGCATGCTACGTGGAGAAAAACCCAGGAAAAGACCCACATTAGCACACTCTTGGTCCCCTTACAGATTTCTTAGGCTTTCCCACTTAAAAGGAGTTGCTATCAGCACAATTCAGGGGCCTGGTGAGTTCTTTGTCCCTGGCATGGCTCCGTTAACTCCAACCCGACTGGGATGGGGATAGAGGAGATTCCTTCCATCTCTACTTTGAAAAAAAAATTAAAGTAGTTCAAGAAAAACACTTAGACTAGAGGAAAGATATGGAAATGTAGAAAGGGATACAATGTACCCCTGAAAAAAATGTCAGGACTCTGCCCTCGCTCTCTCTCTCTCTTTATTTATGCCAACCTGGGTGGGAAAATGTGGCAGTGTACACTTTCTGAGGATTTTTTTCCATTTTTATAAAAGCCTGGAATTTTACCTGAGTAGCTTCAGGATGTGGGCTACTCTTCAAGTATTGTTATGCCAGTTACATGCTAATCATATTAATTTTCACTCTTGTGTTGAAAAGATATATGATGTTTGAAGATTGATTAAAAATTCAGGAGAGTCATTTTGAAAACTCCTACCAAGTGAAATTGTCCATATGATAGTCATTTCTCTAAAATTGTGACTGAATTTCCCTTTTTCACAGAAATTCCAATGGAAAATGTCTTTTAGGGTCTCAATCCCATTTCTCAGTGCAGAAGAGACTGAAGTTACTCTTTTGGATTCCTGCATAGACAGGTTGTTGAACTTCACCCAGAGCTCAGCCAGGCTTTTTTCTGTTATTGCCTAACTAGTAAGTCATTTGGGACAACAAATGGCTCATTCATTGACTCTCTAAACTTAGTTCCTCTTTGCCATGCTCTGAGCCCAGAATTTTATGATGACTCAAATATTAGCTCCACAGTCCTGCTTATGACCCATGTTTGAGGCATTCTGTGCAGCACCAGCAAGATCTTGAATGGCAGTTTCACATTCTTCCCAACCCACCCTCACCTTCTGACTCCAGTATCAGTTGGATAGTATGTAAAATCCCAAGGTATGTTTCAACTGGCAAGACTGAAAGCCAACAACAATTTCGATTTTAAAGCCAATCACTTGATGAAAACCCAAGCTTCCACATGTCTTTTCTCATCTTTCTACTACCATCTATTATTCATTCCGTTTTTGAGGTTCATATTTTAAGATTGATTAAAGAGGTGGAACATGAGCTTTCATTTTCATTAATAGAGTATTAAATTATTGCCTAATGAAAGAAGGCAGTGTTCCATAGAGAAATGTCTGACTCCAGGACTGAGACCAAAAAAGTGCAAGATAAATATGTTGTGGTACCAGAAAACAAGGAGGTGCCTAAAAGTGATGGGGAAATGTCAAAAATATACAGGAGTCAATTTGAATGGAATTTCAATGGTCAAATCTGGGGCAATTTGAGCAAAAAATGAATGAATTAATAATGATTATAATGGATTAAAATCTATAGGCTAAAATAACAAGCCATGAATGCATACTGATGTAAATAGATAATTGCAACAAATAAATAAGTGGAGAGAGTGGAAAGCTCTTCCTCATGCTAGAGTTCCAACTAACAAATAGAGAAGGAAGGGTGAAAACAGAAAATCATCACTTGGCAACCAACACGGTAATAAATGTTTCAGGCAAGAATCAGCAATAGATGCCAAAATTACTGGGTGAAAAATATGATGAGAAATGGGATATTTATGTAGTCTCAAAGTATCTCTCTACAAGTTACTTATTGATTGAAATGGGAAAATAGTAACCACAGTGAAGAAACCTGGAAGATATCATCTTAACCAACTAATCAAAGTTAACATTACCAGTAGTGAGATGATGATCAACAGCAGGTGTCTGCTGATGTGTTACAGTGAAGAGGACACGATAACATTTCTGTGGAATTTTTATCCAAAATAAATAACCTGAGTTTAATCTTGAGAAAATATCAGATAAATCTAAATTTAGGAACATTTTAAAAAATAACTGACCAGCACTCTTCAAACGTGTCGAGGGCGTGAAAGACAAAGAAAGATTGAGGGACAGTTCCAGATTAAAGGAAACTAAGAATATGTGGCAACTAAGTGTCACAGGAGATCCTGGAATGAATTGGATCCTGGACAAGAAGAATGACTTTCGAAGGATAATTGATAAAAATGTGAGTAAGATTCAATGATTGTACTGACCAATGTTAATTTCTTTATTTTTATCTCTTGGTTATACATGATGTTAACTCTTGGGGAATCTGAGTGAAGTTATATGGAGAATGTGATTATTTTATAAATCTGAAATTATATGAAAATTAAGTAAAAAATTATTTTCAATGCATAAAAATGGGTTGAAAAATAATTTTACATAGAATTTGAAGTACTTTTAGTAGTAACCATCCTGTGAGGCAGTATCGATATTTTTAAGATAAGGAATAAGTTAAGAAAGTTGAAGTCACTTGCTATAAGATCACAGGGTTAGTGAATGTTGACTTCAAGACCTTCTGACTTTAAAGCCTTAAAAGATAAGTGCTACGTTAGAATTCAATTTCATCATATAATTATGCCATTGTTATTCTGCTTTAAAAATCACCTTTATTGAGAAATAATTTATATACAATAATATGTACCTATTTTAACAGTACAGTTTGGTGAGTTTTGAGAGATATAGATAGCCATGTAACAACCACCACGATCAAACTATAGAACATTCTGTCAAACCCCAGAATTCCCTTATGTACCTTTGTAGTCAATTGCTGCCATTCTCCCAGCCCCAAGCAGTCATATCTGCTCTCTGTCCATTTAAATTGAATTTGTCATTTTAAGGCCTCATATAAATGGAATCATGTGGTGTATATTCTTTTGTGTCTGACATCTCTTGCTCAAGATAATGTTTTGAAACTCATCCCTGCTGTTGACTATGTCAGTAATTTGTTATTTTTTTATAGTAGTAGTCCTTTGTATGCATATGCCACAATTTCTTTATCCATTCACCATTTGTTGATGAGCATTTGAGCTATTTACATCTTTGGTTATTATAAATAAAGTTGCAATGGACATTAATGTACAAGTCTTTTTGTGGACATGTGTTTTCATTTCTCTTGTGTAAATATCTAGAAATGGGACTTCTTGGTTGTATAGTAAGCATATGTTAACTTTATGAGAAACTGTCAAGTTGTTTTTCCACAATGGTGTACCAGTTTACATCCTATCAGCAATGAATGGAAGTTCCAATTACTACTCCCCATCCTCACCAACATGGAATCTAATCCTTCTGGATGCATATATCATGAGTTTTTTTTTTTGATTTAAAATTTTAATGTTTATTGATTTTTTTAAATCACAGAAATAGTGTTCTAATTGTAGAATATTTAGGAACAGTTGAAACACATTAATAAGAAAACAAACCACAAACCCCATGATCCCAACCTGTTGGAGACAACCACTTTTATAATTTGGGGGTTTTTCTTTTTTTCATTTTCCGATATATGTCATATATATGTATAATAAAACAGGATCATATTGTATAATAGTTTTTTTACCCTGTTATATTTTCATCAACTATATTTTCTTAGCTCTTATTTCTCTACTAATTTGGAAGGCACAATTACAATTTTTTCTATTAGTGATTATCTTTTTGTTATTAAAAGCAGTTTGAAATATTTTTTATCAAGGTTAAGAATGTAACTGTATCTATTAGTTATCATCTGTGTAAAATGAGAAATCTTTTAGTCTTTTACTGTCCTTACTGTCTCTCCCCACTTCACAATTTTGATTGATGTAATCTGGAATTTAGATCTAAATTATTATTCTTATTTTACATTGTTAGCTTTTCTTTGAAGACATTTTTGAAATTTTCATCAAATTTAAAACACTTTTGTTCATTATTTCCTCAAATAATCTTACCCTTTCCCCAAGACTCGAATATGTTAAACCACCTGGTATTGTTCCACAGGTCACTGATGCTTGATTCATGTTAAAAAAAAAAAAAGAAATTTTATCAGAGATCACAGACATGCAATGCCTATTGCCAAATATCTAAAAACGTTTGTTTCATGTATTTTGTCCAGTGTTCCAGCTGTCTACGGCAGGAAGGTAAATCTGAGTTCTGTTACTCTATTAAGGCTGAATACAGAGGTCTACTATTTTACTTTTGATTTGCTAAGTTACATCTCACAAAGTCACTGTTTCTTAAGCCCATTTTTCCCCACACTGACCTGTGTTTCAAAGACTGCAGAGAGCTTTCTGCTTCACTTTAATGATCCAATTCCTTAGAGAGGACCTAAACAAGAACTGAGACCATATCAAGCACATGAAATAATGAATAAAACATTTAAATGCTCTCAAGGTCGAAGTGACGTTAAATAAGCATAAAGATGGGCTGAATCTTTTTTTTTTAAACATCTTTATTGGAGGAAAGCAGTCATATCTGCTCTTTATGGAGTTTATTGGAGTATAAATGCTTTACAATGATGTGTTAGTTTCTGCTTTATAACAAAGTGAATCAGCTATACATATACATATATCCCCATATCTCCTCCCTCTTGCGTCTCCCTCCCATCTTCCCTATCCCACCCCTCTAGGTGGTCACAAAACACCGAGCTGAGCTCCCTATGCTATGCAGCTGCTTCCCACTAGCTATCTATTTTACATTTGGTAATATATATAAGTCCATGCCACTCTCTCACTTCGTCCCAACTTACCCTTCCCCCTTCCCGAGTCCTCAAGTCCATTCTCTACGTCTGCGTCTTTATTCCTGTCCTACCCCTAGGTTCTTCAGAACTTTTTTTTTTTTTTTTTAGATTTCATATATATGTGTTAGCATACGGTATTTATTTTTCTCTTTCTGACTTACTTCACTCTGTATGACACACTCTAGGTGCACCCACCTCACGATAAATAACTCAATGTTGTTTCTTTTTATGGCTGAGTAATATTCCATTGTATATATGTGCCACATCTTCTTTATCCATTCATCTGTTGATGGACACTTAGGTTGCTTCCATGTCCTGGCTATTGTAAATAGAGCTGCAATGAACATTGTGGTACCTGACTCTTTTTGAATTATGGTTTTCTCAGGGTATATGCCCAGTAGTGGGATTGCTGGGTCGTATGGTAGTTCTATTTTTAGTTTTTTAAGGAACCTCCATACTGTTCTCCATAGTGGCTGTATCAATTTACACTCCCACCAACAGGGCAAGAGGGTTCCTTTTCTCCACACCCTCTCCAGCATTTATTGTTTGTAGATTTTTTGATGATGGCCATTCTGACTGGTGTGAGGTGATACCTCATTGTACTTTTTTTTTTTTTTAATTTATTTATTTATTTTTGGCTGTGTTGGGTCTTCGTTTCTGTGCAAGGGCTTTCTCCAGTTGTGGCGAGCGGGGGCCACTCTTCATCGCAGTGTGCGGGCCTCTCACTGTCGCGGCCTCTCCCGTTGTGGAGCACGGGCTCCAGACGTGCAGGCTCAGTAAGGCTCAGTAGCTGTGGCTCATGGGCTTAGTTTCTCCGCGGCATGTGGGATCCTCCCAGACCAGGGCTCGAACCCGTGTGCCCTGCATTGGTAGGCAGACTCTCAACCACTGCGCCACCAGGGAAGCCCCCCTCATTGTACTTTTGATTTGCATTTCTCTAATGATTAGTGATGTTGAGCATTCTTTCATGTGTTTGTTGGCAATCTGTATATCTTCTTTGGAGAAATGTCTATTTAGGTCTTCTGCCCATTTTTGGATTGGGTTGTTTGTTTTTTTGATATTGAGCTACATGAGCTGCTTATAAATTTTGGAGATTAATCCTTTGTCCGTTGCTTCATTTGCAAATATTTTCTCCCATTCCGAGGGTTTTCTTTTCATCTTGTTTATGGTTTCCCTTGCTGTGCAAAAGCATTTAAGTTTCATTAGGTTCCATTTGTTTATTTTTGTTTTTATTTCCATTACTCTAGGAGGTGAGTCAAAAAGGATCTTGCTGTGATTTATGTCATAGAGTGTTCTGCCTATGTTTTCCTCTAAGAGTTTGATAGTGTCTGGCCTTACATTTAGGTCTTTAATCCATTTTGAGTTTATTTTTGTGTATGGTGTTAGGGAGTGTTCTAATTTCATTCTTTTACATGTACCTGTCCAGTTTTCCCAGCACCACTTATTGAAGAGGCTGTCTTTTCTCCATTGTATATTCTTGCTTCCTTTATCAAAAATAAGGTGACCATATGTGCATGGGCTTATCTCTGGGCTTTCTATCCTGTTCCATTGATCTATATTTCTGTTTTTATGCCAGTACCATACTGTCTTGATTACTGTAGCTTTGTAGTATAGTCTGAAGTCAGAGAGTCTGATTCCTCCAGCTCCCTTTTTCTTTCTCAAGATTGCTTTGGCTATTCGGGGTCTTCTGTGTTTCCATACAAATTGTGAAATTTTTTGTTCTTGTTCTGTGAAAAATGCCATTGGTAGTTTGATAGGGATTGCATTGAATCTGTGGATTGCTTTGGGTAGTATAATCATTTTCACAATGTTGATTCTTCCAATCTAAGAACACGGTATATCTCTCCATCTCTTTGTATTGTCTTTAATGTCTTTCATCAGTGTCTTATACTATTCTGAATACAGGTCTTTTGTCTCCTTAGGTAGGTTTATTCCTAGGTATTTTATTCTTTTTCTTGCAGTGGTAAATGGGAGTGTTTCCTTCATTTCTCTTTCAGATTTTTCATGATTAGTGTATAAGAATGCAAGAGATTTCTGTGCATTAATTTTGTATACTGCTACTTTACTGAATTCATTGATTAGCTCTAGTAGTCTTCTGGTAGCATCTTTAGGAATCTCTATATATAGTATCATGTCATCTGCAAACAGTGACAGCTTTACTTCTTCTTTTCCGATTTGGATTCCTTTTATTTCTTTTTCTTCTCTGATTGCTGTGGCTAACACTTCCAAAACTATGTTGAATAATAGTGGTGAGAGTGGGCAACCTTGTCTTGTTCCTGATCTTAGTGGAAATGGTTTCAGTGTTTCACCATTGAGGACGATGTTGGCTGTGGGTTTGTCATATATGGCCTTTATTATGTTGAGGAAAGTTCCCTCTATGCCTACTTTCTGGAGGGTTTTTATCATAAATGGGTGTTGAATTTTGTCGAAAGCTTTTTCTGCATCTATTGAGATGATCATATGGTTTTTCTCCTTCAATTTGTTAATATGGTATATCACATTGACTGCTTTGTGTATATTGAAGAATCCTTGCATTCCTGGGATAAACCCCATTTGATCATGGTGTATGATCCTTTTAATGTGCTGTTGGATTCTGTTTGCTAGTATTTTATTGAGGATTTTTGCATGTATGTTCATCAGTGATATTGGTCTGTAATTTTCTTTTTTTTGTGACATCTTTGTGTGGTTTTGGTATCAGGGTGATTGTGGCCTTGTAGAATGAGTTTGGGAGTGTTCCTCCCTCTGCTATATTTTGGAAGAGTTTGAGAAGGATAGGTGTTAGCTCTTCTCTAAATGTTTGGTAGAATTCGCCTGTGAAGCCATCTGGTCCTGGGCTTTTGTTTGTTGGAAGATTTTGAATCACAGTCTCAATTTCAGTGCTTCTGATTGGTCTGTTTATATTTTCTATTTCTTCCTGGTTCAGTCACAGAAGGCTGTGGTTTCCTAAGAATTTGTCCATTTCTTCCAGGTTGTCCATTTTATAGGCATATAGTTGCTTGCAGTAATCTCTCATGATCCTTTGTATTTCTCCAGTGTCAGTTGTTACTTCTCCTTTCTCATTTCTAATTCTATTGATTTGAGTCTTCTCCCTTTTCTTCTTGATGAGTCTGGCTAATGGTTTATCAATTTTGTTTATCTTCTCAAAGAAGCAGCTTTTAGTTTTATTGATCTTTACTATTGTTTCCTTTATTTATTTTTCATTTATTTCTGATCTGATCTTTATGATTTCTTTTCCTCTGCTAACCTTGGGGTTTCTTGGTTCTTCTTTCTCTAATTGCTTTAGGTGTAAGGTTAGGTTGTTTATTTGAGATGTTTCTTGTTTCTTGAGGTAGGATTGTATTGCTATAAACTTCCCTCTTAGAACTGCTTTTGCTGCATCCCATAGGTTTTGAGTTGTCGTGTTTTCATTGTCATTTGTTTCTAGGTATTTTTTGATGTCTTCTTTGATTTCTTCAGTGATCTCTTGGTTATTAAGTAGTGTATTGTTTAGTCTCCATGTCTTTGTATATTTTGCAGATTTTTTCCTGTAATTGATATCTAGTCTCATAGCATTGCTGTCAGAAAAGATACTTGATACGATTTCAATTTTCTTAAATTTACCAAGGTTTGATTTGTGACCCAAGATATGATCTATACTGGAGAATGTTCCATGAGCACTTGAGAAAAAAGTGCATTCCTTTGTTTTTGGATGGAATGTCCTATAGATACCAATTAAGTACATCTTGTTTAATGTATCTTTTAAAGCTTCTGTTTCCTTATTTATTTTCATTTTGGATGATCTATCTATAGGTGAAAGTGGGATGTTAAAGTCCCATACTATGATTGTGTTACTGTCGGTTTCCCCTTTTATGGTTGTTAGCATTTGCCTTATGTATTGAGGTGCTCCTATGTTGGGTGCATAAATATTTACAATTGTTATATCTTCTTCTTGGATTGATCTCTTGATCATTATGTTGTGTCCTTCTTTGTCTCTTGTAATAGTCTTTATTTTAAAGTCTATTTTGTCTGATATGAGAATTGCTACTCCAGCTTTCTTTTGATTTCCATTTGCATGGAATACCTTTTTCCATCCCCTCACTTTCAGTCTGTATGTGTTCCTAGGTCTGAAGTGGGTCTCTTGTAGACAGCATATATATGGGTCTTGTTTTGGTTTCCATTCAGCCAGTCTATGTCTTTTGGTTGGAACATTTAATCCATTTACATTTAGGGTAATTATCAATATGTATGTTCCTATTACCGTTTTCTTAATTGTTTTGGGTTTGTTATTGTAGGTCTTTTCCTTCTCTTGTGTTTCCTGCCTAGAGAAGTTCCTTTAGCATTTGTTGTAGAGCTGGTTTGGTCGTGCTTAGCTTTTGCTTATCTGTAAAGGTTTTAATTTCTCCATCGAATCTGAATGAGATCCTTGCTGGATAGAGTAATCTTGGTTGTAGGTTTTTCCCTTTCATCACTTTAAATATGTCCTGCCACTCTCTTCTGTCTTGCAGAGTTTCTGCTGAAAGATTGGCTGTTAACCTTATGGGGATTCCTTTGTATGTTATTTGTTGTTTTTCCCTTGCTGCTTTTAATATTTTTTCTTTGTATTTAATTTTTGATAGTTTGATTACTATGTGTCTTGGTGTGTTTCTCCTTGGATTTATCCTGTATGGGACTCTCTGCACTTCCTGGACTTGACTATTTCCTTTCCCATATTAGGGAAGTTTTCAACTATAATCTCTTCAAATATTTTCTCAGTCCATTTCTTTTTCTCTTCTTCTTCTGGGACCCCTATAATTCGAATGTTGGTGCATTTAATATTGTCCCAGAGGTCTCTAAGACTGTCCTCAATTCTGTTCATTCTTTTTTCTTTGTTATGCTCTGCAATAGTTATTTCCAGTATTTTATCTTCCAGGTCACTTATCCTTTCTTCTGCCTCAGTTATTCTGCTATTGATTCCTTCTAGAGAATTTTAAATTTCATTTATTGTGTTATTCATCATTGTCTGTTTGCTCTTTAGTTCTTCTAGGTCCTTGTTAAACATTTCTTGTATTTTCTCCATTCTATTTTCAAGATTTTGGATCATTTTTACTGTCATTACTCTGAATTCTTTTTCAGGTAGACTTCGTATTTCCTCTTCATTTGTTAGGTCTGGTGTGTTTTGACCCTGCTCCTTCACCTGCTGTGTGTTTCTCTGTCTCCTCATTTTGCTTAACTTACTGTGTTTGGGGTCTCCTTTTTGCAGGCTGCTGGTTCGTAGTTCCCGTTGTTTTTTGGTGTCTGCCCCCAGTGGCTATGGTTGGTTCAGTGGGTTGTGCGGGCTTCCTGGTGGAGGGGACTAGTGCCTGTGTTCTGGTGGATGAGACTGGATCTTGTCTTTCTGGTTGGCAGCACCACGTCTGGTGGTGTGTTTGGGGTGTCTGTGACCTTATTATGATTTTAGGCAGCCTCTCTGCTAATGTGTGGGGTTGTGTTCCTGTCTTGCTAGTTGTTTGGCAGAGGGTGTCCAGCACTGTAGCTTGCTGATCTTTGAGTGGAGCTGAGTCTTAGCATTGAGATGGAGATCTCTGGGAGAGTTTTCACCATTTGATAGTACGTGGAGCCTGGAGGTCTTTGGTGGACCAATGTCCTGAACTCGGCTCTCCCACCTCAGAGGCACAGGCCTGACACCCAGCCAGAGCACCAAGACCCTGTCAGCCACACGGCTCAGAAGAAAAGGGAGAAAAAAAGAAAGGAAGAAAGAAAAAAATAAAATAAAATAAAATAAAGTTATTAAAATAAAAAATAATTATTAAAAATAAAAAAATTAAAAAGTAATGAAGAAAAGAAAAAAGAAAGAAAGAAGAGAGCAAACAAACCAAAAAATCCACCAATGATAACAAGGGCTAAAAACTATACTAAAAAAACAAAACAAAACTGACAGAACCCTAGGACAAATGGTAAAAACAAAGCTATACAGACAAAATCACACAAAGAAGCATACACATACACACTCACAAAAGGAGAAAAAGGAAAAAAAAAAAATATCATTGCTCCCAAAGTCCACCCCCCAAATTTTGGGATGATTCGTTGTCTATTCAGGTATTCCACAGATGCAGGTACATCAAGTTGATTGTGGAGATTTAATCCGCTGCTTCTGAGGCTGCTGGGAGAGATTTCCCTTTCTCTTCTTTGTTTGCACAGCTCTTGGGGTTCAGTTTTGGGTTTGGCCCCGCCTCTGCATGTAGGTCGCCTGAGGGCGTCTGTTCTTCGCTCAGACAGGACGGGGTTAAAGGAGCAGCTGCTTCGGGCGCTCTGGCTCACTCAGGCCGGGGGGAGGGAGGGGTACGGATGCGGGGCGAGCCTGCGGCGGCAGAGGCCGGAGTGACGTTGCAGCAGCCTGAGGCGCGCCGTGCGTTCTCCCGGGGAAGTTGTCCCTGGATCACGGGAGCCTGGCGGTGGCGGGCTGCACAGGCTCCCGTGAGGGGCGGTGTGGAGAGTGACCTGTGCTGCACACAGGCTTCTTGGTGGCGGCAGCAGCAGCAGCCTTAGCGTCTCATGCCCGTCTCTGGGGTCCGCGCTGATAACCGCGGCTCGCGCCCGTCTCTGGAGCTCGTTTAGGCGGCACTCTGAATCCCCTCTCCTAGCGCACGTGAAACAATGGTCTCTTGCCTCTTCAGCAGCTCCAGACTTTTTCCTGGACTCCCTCCCGGCTAGCTGTGGCGCACTAGCCCCCTTCAGGCTGTGTTCACGCAGCCAACCCCAGTCCTCTCCCTGGGATCTGACCTCCGAAGCCCGAGCCTCCGCTCCCAGCCCCCGCCCGCCCCTGCGGGTGAGCAGACAAGCCTCTCGGGCTGGTGAGTGCTGGTCGGCACCGATCCTCTGTGCGGGAATCTCTCCGCTTTGCCCTCCGCACCAATGTGGCTGCGCTCTCCTCCGTGGCTCTGAAGCTTCCCCCCTCCGCCACCCGCAGTCTCTGCCCGCGAAGGGGCTTCCTAGTGTGTGGAAACCTTTCCTCCTTCACAGCTCCCTCCCACTGGTGCAGGTCCCGTCCCTATTCTTTTGTCTCTGTTTTTTTTTTACCCTACCCAGGTACGTGGGGAGTTTCTTGCCTTTTGGGAGGTCTGAGGTCTTCTGCCAGCGTTCAGTAGGTGTTCTGTAGGAGTTGTTCCTCATGTAGATGTATTTCTTATGTATTTGTGGGGAGAAAGGTGATCTCTGCCTCTTACTCCTCCGCCATCTTGAAGGTCCCCCAGTGGGCTGCATCTTGATGGCCCAATAACCCGGCTCTTTTCTTAGAAGGGAATGCTTTCCTATCATCAAGTAAAATTTTATGAATCCTCACTAGGGACTTGGAGGGGAAGAGTTAATTAAACAAGAAATAGTTCTGGACCATTTTTGGCTGCTAAGTGTTCTAATATCAATAAAGTCATCCCTAAAGATAATAATAGCCAAATTAAACAACATTCTAACATTCTGTGCCAGAAAAAAGAAAATGATATATATTATGTAGAGGAAATTATGACTTTAAGTGTGTTTATTTCAACCTGTGACTGAAACCCTTTTATAAATCCTCCCTGTTCTCAAGATGATTGGGATATAGACCCTTTAGTGTCTGGCTGAGTTCTATTTTTCTAGACTCTTCTCTCTTTTATTTTCCAGCTTTATTGAGACATTATTTTTTTTTTTAATTAATTAATTAATTTATGGCTGTGTTGGGTCTTCGTTTCTGTGCGAGGGCTTTCTCTGGTTGCGGCAAGCGGGGGCCACTCTTCATCGCGGTGCGCGGGCCTCTCACTATCGCGGCCTCTCTTGTTGCGGAGCACAGGCTCCAGACGCGCAGGCTCAGCAACTGTGGCTCACAGGCCCAGCTGCTCCGCGGCATGTGGGACCTTCCCAGACCAGGGGTCGAACCCGTGTCCCCTGCATTGGCAGGCAGATTCTCAACCACTGCGCCACCAGGGAAGCCCCTATTGAGACATTATTGACATATAACACATGTAAGTTTATGATGTACACTGTGATGATTTGATACATGTATATATTAAAAAATGATCACAATAAAGTTAGCTAACACCTCCATCCCCTCACATAATTATCGATTTTTTGTGGTATTAATATTTAAGATCTAATCTCTTAACAACCTTCCAATCTATGATACAGTATTGTTAATTAGTCACTACACTGTGTATTAGATCCACAGAACTTATTCATTTTATAGCTGGGAGTTTGTGTCCTTGGACCAACAATTGCACATTTCCACCAGCCTGTGGCCCCTTGCAACCACTGTTCTACTCTTTATTTCTATGATTTCAACTATTTAATCTATTTATTTTAGATTCCATGTATAAGTGAAAATGTACAGTTTTTGTCTTTCTCTGACTGATTTCACTTAGCATAATGTCCTCTAGGTTCATCTGTGTTGTCACAAATGGCAGGTGTTCCTTTTTTATGGCTAAATAATATCCCACTGTATATATAAGTATATGCCACAACTTCTTTATCCACTCATCCATTGATTGACACTTAGGTTGTATCCATGTCTTGGCTTTGTGAACAATGTGGCAATGAACATGGGAGTGCAGATAGTGTTCTTATTTCCTTCAGATATATACCCAGAAGTGGGACTGCTGTATTATATGGTACTTGTATTTTTAGCTTTTTGAGAAACCTTCTTACTGGGAAGCCATAATGGCTGCACCAATTTATATTCCCACCAACAGTGCACACGTCTTCCCTTTCCTTCACATCCTTGCCAACCCTTGTTATTTCTTATGTTTTTGATAATAGCCATTCTAACATATGAGGTGCTATCTCATTGTAGTTTTGATTTGCATTTCCCTGATTATTAGTGATACTAGTGATGTGGAGCATCTCTTTATGTATCTATTGGCCATTTGTATGTTTTCTTTGGAAAAATGCCTAGATTCTTCTTTTGACTTGCCTGCTCTGCCACTCCTTGCCTGCGCCCTAGGTGTCCATCCTCATCCTCTCCACCCGATGAGCACCTACACAGTTTTTTATGACCCAGCTCTTCTGGGAAACTTCTGTTCAGTCAACTATAGTTTCTTACTTCTTCCTCTGTGCTTCTATACAGTTAGCACTTTTATCTGTTATAGTGTATTTTGATGATTTATAAGCCTATATTACCATTGGTCTATGAAGACTGTAAATTTCTCCTATTCATATTTTCATCTCTAAATCCTAATATTGTGGTTGACACATTTTAGCCAGATAATAAAAATTTTCCAGAAAAATAAATGAATCAATGAGTGAGGGGGTTATTATAAAACACCATAATGCAGAGACATGGAATTTCATTCATGGAATAAAACTAGAAGGAATTGACTAACTATAAATTTGTACTAGACAGAATAGAATCAGCTCTGGTCTTGGCAAACCTTCTTAGTTTGGGGTAGGGGTTCATGGAACAACAGCAACAACAAACGTGTGGAGGAAGGAAAGGTAAGAGGCAGCCAGGGTAGGAGCGTTTACCTGTGTCTTGACCTCCTGGGGAATTTAATTGATTGGCTTATTGAAAGCATCTTCTTTTAAAGAGTCAACTTTGTCAAAGGAATCTTTGTGGAAAACATGGAATTAAGGAACTTCTCTCTTATCATTATAGGAACAAAAGATTAGGTAGACAATTGCATATAGGCCAATTATGAAAAAATTACATTAGGGCAATTCTTTTGAAATTACATTACAATATTTTGGGACACCAATTTTACATGGTATGATTCAATAGAAGACATTGATACATTTAAAAATACTGGTTTTAAAAAACAACATTTTCTTACTCTATTCATATCCTTAGTTATTTCTTCTTAAGCTGCCCACAGCTCAAGGAGTAAAATTGCTATGCAGAAGAGTAATAAAGGACATTCTCAGGAAACTTAGAAAGGCTCAAATTTCAATAAAAATCTCTATTCACCCATCCACCCTAACATCCATATGAGGACCCAGTAAGCTAAACAAAAGCACAGTACTAGGCAAATAGATTACTAACAACCATAAAATAAATATTTGTAACAAATTCACTTAGAAAAAACAATTCTTCAGGAGGGAAGAGGAGGTATTGAACAACAGGTTTTGCTTTGATCAAATGCAAGAACTTGGGCATGTAACATCACTCTGCTGACATAGAAAGGAAAGATCTGTGTTCTACATCTTTTGCACCAAACCAGTCATGTATTTCTTACAATATAAAAGGGGAAGTCTGCAATTATTATATTATTATGTATTAATAGTTAACTTGATGAACACAACAAGTTTTAAATTCTATAAAAATTTAGAAAAAACTAATTAAAAATACCTTAATATAGCTTTCAACCATATTCAGATTTTTACTGTCTCAACCCCAAGCACACTTTCATATTAAGTATAAATAGAAATATAGGGTTTTATAAAATATTGTTAATTTACAAATACGATAGAAAAAATAAAGACACTCATTCCAATGATTTCAGTATTGTGGCTAACATGTTGAGTTTTTAAAATATGTTTTAATGTTCACAAATGAGAAGAAATATGATATGTTTTATATATATATAAAACATATATATATATATATATATATATATATATATATATATATAAAACAAATATCCACCTCTAATTATAGAAAGGAAGTGCAACATCACACAATTTTGCGTTAAAAGCACTAGGGAAATTTGCTGATCTTTTACCAGACATTGTCACACACCACATATTGTGACTTTACATCTTGTCTGAATTAGGTAGAATTTTCACCTAGAATGAAGAAGTGGATGTTTTTGAGCTGAATGATATCATTCATCAGCTGTGACAGGAGTTATGGCGAGTTCCTTGGCCATAGAATAGCAGAGAAAGCAGGTATGAGCAAAGGAAAGAGCTCTAGTAAGAAAGAAGTCTGTTAGTAATCTGAAACTTGTCACATGACTTTAGGAACTTAATGAGATTAGACAGCAAACTAAAATGGACTCTTTTAGGTCAGGGCATCCAGCTACAACTGCTCACGGCCAAAATACAATTCAGTAGTCAGGGGAAATGCAGGAAGTAACATCCAAATTCTAAGATCATATTTAAGAATAAAATCTTTATTTGAAAGTACTCATGATAGTGATTGACACAGAGTAGATATTTAAATAATATATGTTGACTCATCTTTTGTGAAATAGGAACTATCTCATAGGAGTAACATGGCCACCGGCCATCTTGTATATTCTTAAGCAAGTCACTTAACCCCTTTGATCTTTAATTTCTTTATGTAAAATTTATACAATGAGAGCCCTTTAATGCTAAGATATCTACAGCACAAAGCACTACACTTTCTATACACTAAAGACTAGCAATGCAGTACAGTTCTCAAGAGGGATTGAACGATATCTCGACAGGCTGTTTGTCTTTTCCTTTGAGGATTCAGCTTGATAGTCATAAGGCACTGTGTTATAGGGGTTTCAAGATGAATAAGACAAAATCTCTCCTCTTAGAGAAAAACTTCTTGAGAATGATATCAAACATTTATCAAGCACTTCTTTTATTCCAGGCCCTGGACCACATGACTTTACTTCATTACATGCTTACAGCAACCCAATGCTTAGGTTACTAGCATCACAATAGTGAGGAAACCATTCAGAAAAGTTAAAGACGATGATTATGGTTATACCTTATGTAACCAGCAGGAAATAGAACAGCAACTACAGACCCTGAGTACTTCCCCATTGCAGTACAGTGTCTTTTTTCTCAGGCACTGGTTTGCTTTAAGGCAAAAAGTGATAATTACTAAGCGATTCCTTCAGAAAAATGCTCAAGAGTCCAAGAGAAAGAAAGGAAGACTCCTTCATTTTTAAGTAGCATTTGAATTGAAGTTGTAACATGGGTAAAGTGATGTCAAAAAGTCCCATGTCAAAACAGCTTGATCAAAGTAGCTGTAAAAATGTGTTATATATCTGCCATCACGGACCAAATAAGAAAATGAGATTCACTAGATGGGGACAGATAGTCTCTGGGGGAACTGGGTTGAGTGTCTAATAGATAAGAAGTTTGGGGACATGATGCAAAATCCGAGGTCTAGTGATTGGTCCCCCATTTCTGAGTCTAGCAAGGAAGTGGTTCTAAACCACACTTAGAACCCCTTAGCCGAGGAGCTCGTGCTGTTTGACATCTTATGTTTAGTCAGAACTGTACCTCCTTGCTTTTGAAAATGTTTTTGCCTCTGCTTAGAATGCACCCCCTCTTTAGTTTTGTGTATTAATCCTACCCACCCCCTTTTAAACCATGACGTTTTTCCCTTTGTACCTTCCGCTCCCCAGGTCTGTCTCATCTCAATCTCCAGACTGTTTAAATTTTTAAAAATGATTTTAGACTTTCATAAAAGTTGCAAAGACATTACAGAGAATCTCTGTATGCCACTGACTCAGCTTCCCTAAAAGTTAACTCTTAAATAACAGTAGCATATTTGTCCAAACTAGGAAATTAACAAAAGTACAATACTATTAACTAAAACACAGAGTTAATTCAGATTTCACTGGCTTTTCCACTGATGTGCTTTTCTGTTCCAGGATTCAATCCAGGATACCACACTGCACTTAGTTACACACTTTTAAAATCTTATACTATTATCTGTGACTCATTTATCACTCTTTACCTTGCATTTGAATGATTTGTAGACCCTTATCCTTCTACTAGAGTGAAATCACCTTGAAGGCAGGATTCATGGCAAATCTGATTCATTTTGTTACCCTGAAGTGACTTGCACTGATTACATGCTTAGTAAATATCTATTAAGTTATATATAAAATATGTGATTGAGGTTACATCATTTCTTCACATTCTCCTGGATTCTCTTCACCCTTGTTTGCCCTTCATTTGCCAGTTGCTCCTCCACTCATCCACTTCTAAATGTTTCATGCCCAGACCTCAGACTTTGGGCCACTTCTCTTTTCTTTCTATGCTGTAGGTGACAGGTAGGTGATCTCATCCAATCTTGAAACATTAAACACTTCCAATACGCTAATTCTTCTAAAATTGTACCTCTAGCCCGGACTGCTCTCCTGATATCTAGACATCTATAGTAAAGTGCCTTTCTGACCTCTAACTTTGCATGTCTAATTAGACCCTCGAAATTAACACATCCAACATGGAGCTGCCCCCCTTCTCCCCCATCTCACGCCTGCTTCTCTAACGTTCGTCTCCATCTCAGTAAACACAGCTCTGTTTACTCAAGTCAAATACGTGAGAGTCTCTTTTTTTCCTTTCTCTTACAGCCCACACCTAGCCTCTCTGAAAACACATCAGGTTTAATGCTTTGCATGATTTTCCCAGAGGTCACAGAGTGGCAGGAGAATTGGACTCAGATCCAGGCTTTTTTCCCCATTATCCCACAGCTGCCTTGGGCATCAGAAGCAGTGGCAAGAAATTAAGTTGTTACATCTGGGTCCAGCTAGGGGCATCGGGCATGGGGAGTACTAGAGTCAGCCACATGCCAAGTGGATGCACAAAGGTAGGAGGACATAAACACCAGGGGGTGGAGCGAGATCAGAGCCTTCAAATTTGGGGAAATAAGATCTGAGCAACTTAGACTGGCTGGTCATGAAAAATGGAGAAGAGGCACCAATAACCAGAAGACCTTGTGAACAGAGACCTCAATCAAGGATCTTTTCTACATATTCTTTTATTCAATCATTTATTCACCAAATAGATGCCAGGCATCATCATAGGCACAGGAAACACAGCAATGGAAAAGAGAAATGAGGTTTATGCATTCATGTCCTTTACATTTTAGCAACAGAAAAGATAGACCATAAACCAGCAAACAAATGAACACAAATTTTTCAAATAAAAATAATTGTTACAAAGAAAATAAAGCAAGGTGAAGTAACAGTAACTAAGAAGGTGAAGGAAGGTCAGTGTAAGGAAGCAGCATTTGAGCTCAGCCATGAAGATTGGAGTGAGAAAGAAGATATACAGATTGCCAACAAACACATGAAAGAATGCTCAACATCATTTATCATTAGAGAAATGCAAATCAAAACTACACTGAGATATCATCTCACACCGGTCAGAATGGCCATCATCAAAAAATCTACAAACAATAAATGCTGGAGAGGGTGTGGAGAAAAGGGAACCCTTTTGCACTGTTGGTGAGAATGTAAATTGATACAGCCACTATAGAGAACAGTATGGAGGTTTCTTAAAAAACTAAAAATAGAACTACCATACGACCCAGCAATCCCACTACTGGGCATATACCCTGAGAAAACCATATTTCAAAAACAGTCAGGTACCACAATGTTCATTGCAGCTCTATTTACAATAGCCAGGACTTGGAAGCAACCTAAGTGTCCATCAACAGATGAATGGATAAAGAAGATGTGGCACATATATACAATGGAATATTACTCAGCCATAAAAAGAAACGAAATTGAGTTATTTGTAGTGAGGTGGATGGACATAGAGTGTGTCATACAGAGTGAAGTAAGTCAGAAAGAGAAAAATAAATACCGTATGCTAACACATATATATGCAATCTAAAAAAAAAAAAACAAAAGACCGGTCATGAAGAACGTAGGGGCAAGACCGGCAGGAAGAAAGACGCAGACCTACTAGAGAATGGACTTGAGGATATGGGGAGGGGGAATGGGAAGCTGGGACAAAGTGAGAGAGTGGCATGGACATATATACACTACCAAATGTAAAATAGCTAGCTAGTGGGAAGCAGCCACATAGCACAGGGAGATCAGCTCGGTGCTTTGTGACCACCTAGAAGGGTGGGATAGGGAGGGTGGGAGAGAGGGAGATGCAAGAGGGAAGAGATATGGGAACATATGTATATGTATAACTGATTCACTTTGTTATAAAACAGAAACTAACACACCATTGTAAAGCAATTATACTCCAATAACGATGTTAAAAAAAAAAAAAGATTGGAGTGAGAGCATTTCAGATAGAGGGAACAGGAAGTGCAAAAATTTAAAAATTAAATTAAGTTAAAAAGTGAATTTGAATGTTATAGGAAAATTAATAAGAGCAGTGTGGCTAGAGAATAGTGGAGCAGCATAGTAGCTATGAAATCAGTGAGATAGGCAGTGTCCAGATTGTAGGAGGCTTCGTGTGGCCTGGAAAAGCATTAGTGTTTTATTCTAAGGGCAATGGGAGCCACAATCTAATGCAAAATATATAAGGATTGTATGTTAGTTTACTGACATTTTGCAACTTAAGATGAACATCTGGTTGAAATGGGGAATGGAGGGGCTGAGCTAGATCCTAATGCTAAGTAGGATGTCTGACCAAAAAACTATCATGAGAGAATTGATGATAGTTCTATCTCCCTTCCTCCAACAGAGACTTAATCTCAGCAGAATCTTATTTTAATCCTCATATCATAACAAAGGACCAGAACCTAAAAATTCCATTCTTTAGTGGTGATATTCACCATTGGTAATGAAATTGCTTTTTGGGGCTAACATTCACTTTGTAATTACTGGCAAATAAATACTCTATACATACTTCTTAATGGATGCACTAAAGTAGTTAGTTAGCCTCAGAAGAAGGAATCACATTTTCTTTCTTCTACTAAGATGGTTGGAATGTACCATGGAAGTCAGGACAAGGTGACTTAGACATCTGTTCCGAACCATGTGTAGCATGCTTGCATTGCTAGCCCCTCTCTTTCTCTCTCTCTCCCTCTCTCCCAATCTCTCTCTCCATTAATCCTCCAGTGAAACTTAACTGTATAAAGCTGAAGTACCAACCTGTGCTTGTCACAAATTTGAATTCTGGAGACAAGAAACCTAGAAGGCAAGACAGCATAGCAGACTTATTTTGCTGCCACTTTAAAAATGTGGCTTCAAATTACTCAGATTTCAATATCTTCGTTTTCTCTTCAGTTGGTAATTACCATTAGGATTCTATTAACAACGAAATTTTAGCCAATTATGCTACTGAGTGCTGTGTTTCAAAAACAGACAATTACAGATGGCAATCTACTTCACGAATCTTTTATAAAAATGATATAATTCGTTAAGCTGGTTTGCTGGTCAGACAAAAAACTAAAGCAAAGGAGTTTGGGGCTTGTTTCTTATTTAGCACTGGTCAGTTGCACGCAAGAAAACTGGCAGGAGACACTGCAGTACTTTCCATTTTGCGAAGGTTGCCAAGCAGAGTCAATTTATTTCCAGAATGACTTTCAAAACGTTCTTCTAATTTTCAGCAGATATGGTTTTGCTGAAAAGTTTTTGGCCTTTAATTGGGGTCTTTCATCCAAATATCTTTCCTTTTTTCTTGTTTCTTTTTAGAGATTATGGTCTTTTTTATATAAATGTGATAAAAATCTAGGTTTCGACCATAGATCAGCACACACCAAGTCACTTGATTCAATAAAGGATCTGACTCAGCAGGAAGAACAAAAAGGTGACACACTTGTCATCTGGAAGGCCCACTGAAAACATTATCATCCACATCTCTACAAGTTTTCTTCTAGAAGCCCATTGTTCCTTTCGATCCAAAATTGTTCTTTGAAAGATTCATAAAGGGAGAATGAATGAAACAAACTGAATGAGGGAGAAGCATGTAGTAGGCTTGGAACATCTAGGTCATGTAGGACCATATTTAAACAATATCTTGTTGGAAGTTGTGTTTGTATGCACACGTGTGCCAGTGGGCGTGCAAATACTTCAATTTCATGTATTTACCAATTCACAGCCATAAAGTAGAGTGGACCTCAAGGGGAATACCAGTCATCGTTTACCCAAATGTAGCCAAATAGAACTATCCTTGAGGTAACATAATTTTCTATGGTATTGTTTTAACAAATCAGTTACTGACAGATGGGACGTTTAAAATCTTAACAGTAATTTTCTTTAACTAAACAAATTTAACAACTACTTATGTATCACCCTACACATTGAATTTAATAATTTCGGCGATCATAGGTAATTTAATCAACGCTCCTTGAGCAATGAGCATCATATTCTCTGTGTTGTGACATTTATGTGAGAATGGATGCTTCCAACCACTTGTTCTGTGTCACGTGAAGGTTCCATTTCAGATGGAGGTTTCCAGTAACAGTGTAATAAAATCTTAAATGAATACCAGAAGCATTATTTGTTTTTAAAAAGTCAAACTGAAGTTTGTGGAGGAAAAGTCAGTCAGCGTTTAATGGATGGAACAGAGAGTGGAAACATCTGACAGAACAGTAGGAAACTTTGTACTGTTTTGAATGCCTCACCACTCCTCACACCATCTGTCATGCATTTCTCATGAAATAAACAATTTTCAGAAATGTTTTGTCCAGGAAAGAGACATTTTACATTTTATTAATTTATTTATTCTACGTGGACTTAAAGTAATGACGTTTAAGAAAATCGCTTGTGAAGGAGATACTTTTTTGCTAATAGCTAGTAGTTCTTTTAGTTATGGAGGCTATGAGATGTGGATACATATTATAATAGATGGATCAAATGGGAAATGTAGGGGGGCGGCCTGAAAAGAAAGGCAGTGCTGCCAGGAGCAAACGCTGAATTTCCTGCCGGTTTTATTTCCCCAAATCAAGAGTTTCTGAGAAAGGTCTGGCTCGTAGAAGGGACTGGGGAAAGGGAGAGGAAAGATGACTCTTCTCCAGGGGGGGTCTCTCCTTCATAAAATTCTTGAACAGTTGCCACAATCTGGCCGTATTTTTCTGCCAGAGGAAACATGACAGCCTCCTCATTATTTACAATTTTCATACTATGTCTCGGTTGATTATCCAAGTCTCTTCCCACCACTCCATATGTGAAATTACATTTTTGTAAATAGTTACTATTTCCTTAATAGTTCAGGGGCATTTTCCACAACTGTTCCATGACTGTGACCCTTGACTTGACTTTGACCATGGCTTGTGAGAATTTTTTTTTTTTTTTTAAGCTGGTATATTAACTCTGCTCTTTTTTTTTTTAATTTTAATTAATTAATTAATTAATTTATGGCTGTGTTGGGTCTTCGTTTCTGTGCGAGGGCTTTCTCCAGTTGTGGCAAGTGGGGGCCACTCCTCATCGCGGTGCGCGGGCCTCTCACTATCGCGGCCTCTCTTGTTGCGGAGCACAGGCTCCAGACGCGCAGGCTCAGTAGTTGTGGCTCACGGGCCCAGCCGCTCCGCGGCATGTGGGATCCTCCCAGACCAGGGCTCGAACCCGTGTCCCCCGCACTGGCAGGCAGATTCTCAACCACTGCGCCACCAGGGAAGCCCTGTGAGAATGTTTTTAACATCACCTCTCTAGGACTTTTTCTACTTAATAATTTTCAGCTTCAGTTTTTCTCCTTTTGTTTCTTCGACTCTACAAATGCCTTTTTTTTTTTTTTTTTTTGTCGTATCGAGGAGACGAGTGTTGTGATAGGAGACTCTGAACACAGTCTCAGCTTCCATGTAGCTGTATGTTCTTGGACCAGTTGCTTAACCTCCTGCTTCTTCGATCCTAAACGGGTCGTGGTGACGCGTACTCCTCGGGGCTGTGGTGAAGGTTGAATGAGATAATGTATTTAGAGCATCTGGTTCCTATCAGGAAATAGATGTTTATTCCCTCCCCACACTTATTTCCTCTGTTTCTTTAATCATTATTCCCGTTACTGTATCCGTCTTTCATCTACCAGCTTCTCCCGCTTCCCTGTGTTCACGGCACTGCCTTTGTCCTTCTCGTGGATGGATGACAAGACAGAGGCGCTGTGTGCTGAAACCGTGCTCTCCCCCATCTATTATGCTATGTTCAAAACAATTTTAAGGCTCCACAATTCATACTTCATAGAGCAATAAAAAGTAGCAGGAATTCTAAAACTACCAGAACGTTCTGACTTTCACTCACACTTTTCAAATTTATCTTTCAACTTCCATATTTCTGAGGTCCAGACACATGTTGTTGCTTTCTTTCTCCCACTCCCTATCTCTCTTTGTAATTTCATTATTCCCTTGCTTTCTATTAGCATTTCCCCCCTCCTTTTGCACTATCCTTTAATTGGGTATCCCCTTGAGATTAACAGTGATTTCTTCTGGGTTAAATCTAGTGGCCTTGCATCTCTAAATTTAGTTGCCCTGTACTGACCTTAACGCTAATTACTGGACTTAATGCTAATTACTGGCCTTGCTGTTTAATCTGTTCTTCTGTGGTAGCACCTATTTCCTCACATCTCTCATCCAGTTCCTCATTCTCACACGTGGCAGAGCTTCAAATTATAGTACCCACCTTATCTAAAACATCTTTTATAGCCACTTTTTCTTTTCCCTTTTTCCAGGCACTAAAACAATCTGAAACTCCACCTGTTTTCCATTTTATTTGCTATGATGATTGTTAGGGATCTCCAGAGAAACAGAATCAACAGGATAGATAGATAGATAGATTATTGATAGATAGATGTTAGATGGGTGAATAGAGAGATAGATCGAAGAGGAGATTTATTATAGGAATTGGCTTATGTGACTATGGAGGCTGACAAGTCTCATAATCTGCCATCTGCAGGCAGACGTACCAGGAAAGCTGGGGGTGGAATTCAGTCTCAGTCTGAAAGCCTGAGAACCAGGGAGGCTGTTGCTGTGAGTCCTGGAGTCTGAAGGCCCAAGAGCCAGGAGCTCCAATATCCAAGGGCAGGAAAAGATGGGTGTCCCTGCTCAAGAAGAGAGAAAGAATTCACCCTTCCTTTGTCTTTTTGTCCCATCTGCACCCATAATGAATTGAATGATGCCCTCCACATTGGTGAGAATGGATCTCTTTACTCAATCTACTGAACCAAATGCTAGTCTCTACCAGAAACACCTCATAGACCCACCCGGAAATGATATTTTACCAGCAATTTGGGCATCCCTTCGCCCAGTCAAGTTGATGCATAAAACTGGCCATCACGAGTCTACTCTTATCAGCTTGGTACCCATATGCATCTCCTTCAACTTAATTTTCAAGTAAGGACAGTAACAGGATCATAATTCCACCTAACATGATACAGCTATACAGCGCACGACAGAAAACACACTCAGAATGCCATGATCTGAGTGTCTGTGTACTCCCAAAATTCTTATGTTGAAATCCTAACCCCTAAAGGTGATGGTATCAGTAGATGGGGACCTCGGAGGTGATTAGGTAGTGAGAGTGAAGCCCTCCTGATTGGGAGAGTGCTCTTACAAAAGAGATCCCACGGAGCTCCCTAGCCCCTCCACCATGGGAAGGTGAAAGAAGTCTGGGACCTGGAAGAGGACCTCACCCTATCGTGCTGGTCTTGGACCTCCAGCCTCAAGAACTGTGAGCAAATTTCTGCTGCTTATAAGCTACTGCATCTGTGGTTGTGTGTTATAGCAGCCTGAATGGATTACGACAGACATCTTCCTCTTGCAAGCTCCCGTAAAGCCTTCTAGTCTTTCCCCTCCCGCTTTTACCTTAAACAATAACTATAATTAAATGTTAAAACACCATTTTAATTGTCCCTACCTAGTTCAGGAACTTGCCATGCTTCTCAATTGTCTGTTTCTTAAAATTAGTACTGAAACCAAGTTTCAAGGCATCTCACCCACTCGAGTCCTGAAATCGGCTTATTCTTTATTATTCTCTATGAGTATTTCTTTGTAAGTTTTCCACATAGGCATCTAGGTATGTAGAAAAGAATCCTGCAATGAATGTATTACTTTGGATTCTCCCGGGCCAATGTTAACCAGTGGTAAAAGGTGGAGGAGCTGGTGTGCCGAAACCATCGTGGAGAAAGTAGAGAAAACAAATGATTTGTCTGTGGTTCTGCGTACTAATTAATTTATATTGAGACACCATCATACCTACCTATATATGAGCTGACTAACTTTTCTGAGACAGAGAACTGTTCGGGGCTATTTAAAACTATTAAGGTTGTTAACTATTACTTCATATAAGCAAGATAAATAAATCCTATTGTCCAAATAATAACTGAGCTTTCTAGCTCTTTTTTTTTTTAAATTAATTAATTAATTAATTATTTTTGGCTGTGTTGGGTCTTCGTTTCTATGCGAGGCCTTTCTCCAGTTGCGGCGAGCGGGGGCCACTCTTCATCGCGGTGCGCGGGCCTCTCACTGTCGCGGCCTCTCGTTGCGAAGCACAGGCTCCAGACGCGCAGGCTCAGTAGTTGTGGCACACGGGCCCAGTTGCTCCGCGGCATGTGGGATCCTCCCAGACCAGGGCTCGAACCCGTGTCCCCTGCATTGGCAGGCAGACTCTCAACCACTGCGCCACCAGGGAAGCCCCTCTAGCTTTGTTTTTTAACAGCACCAAAGTCAAGTCTTCCAAGAAAACAACTGCTTTCACAAGTACCATCTCATGGTCTCCATGCTCTGTGTTGTATTTGTTATGAGGACTGGTAACTTAGTACTCACATTACTAATAGAGGCAAATATTGATACTTGTGCTGACATTTCAGTTGGTTTGTCCTGATCCCCACAGTTTCTGCAGTGGGGCAAGGCTAACTGGCCTTTTCAACCAGCATGTCCAAGGATGGAGATTCTTCTCTCTCACTTGCCTTCTAGATTCTCTCTCTTACCTCATGGTCTCTCTAATACCCTTTCCTTTCCATACTCACAGAGCCACCAAGTAGATGCCTTTTTCACATAGTGATTGGATTGTTGAAACCTGGTTTGTCTCCCTGCCATTAGTCCTGCCTGACTTTAATCTATCCTGCCCATCACGGCAAAGTGAGATTTCCTGGAGCAGAGCTTGGAGACTTCCCACCTACTGCTCCAAGAGTTTAATGCTCTTCTATTCAGGATGCTTGGTGTGAGGACAGCGAGGAAACTGCCCTTATCCAGCAGTATGCCCGCAGTTCCAAACAAAACGTACACTTTATCCTTATTAAGTCTAGACCATGCTTACCATGGTTCTTCCTATGCTGATGTTTTCAGTGACTCTGTGAAGGAAGACTTTCCATCACCAGCAGATATAAACTAAAATAAAAGTAACACAGAGTATTCCAAAATATAAATAGTAATTTATTTATTGGCAATTTTTGATGCTTTTCCTCCATCTTCTGGCCCATTAGCATCTGGCCCACTGAGGAAGTCAGATGTGTTAATTCCTTGTCTTTCAGATGCTGGATGACACCTTTAAGAAGCCATGTAACAAAGATTCACTGTTCAGTGGAATCATGCAAATCGAGGTGCCCAGCTGGAGCCCAGTCCCCATACTAAAGAGATGCTGTGGCCAAAAAAGAGTTCCACACTCCTCACCCTACTCCCATCCAACTTATTACTTTGTCCACTACCTGCCAACACCTGTCTCCACCTTGCCCCTTCTTAGTGTACTTGCATCTCTGCTTCTTGCCTTTCACTTCCTCTACAGGATCATGATGTATATCTTGCCTTCCAGTTTGACAAAGGACAGCAAGATTATTTGATTTCTCGAACTGGACAGAACCTTTTCTCGTAAGTGTTATTCTGGGCCCTGTTGCCTCCCTGGTTCTGGCTCCAGAGGATCAATGTTGGCTGTTATCTTGAATGCTTATAAGCCCTGTGGAAATGCAGACAGTGAGATACTTGAGTTTTTGTCAATGTCACTATTCTACAATTGAAAGCATGCAATTGTTGAACCCACCCTACTTCACCGGAGAGATATTCTCTTCCAGGTTTTTGGCTGCAATTGGAAAAGTTTATGATCTTCTAGACTCTGTCATGTCTTCTTTTTGTAATAACTATTTTGTAATGCTACCTTTATGATTCCAAAGTAAAAGCCAAGAATAATGTAACCTATATACACAAAGTTTCCCAAAAAATTAAAAAGAATGTACAAACTTATATAAAAGAGAAATAGGAGAAAAATAATTCATAATAGATTAGCATGGATTTCATTATGTAAATGCATAGGAATGAGCATTCTAGAAGACATAACACTGTAGTGAGATGGCTGTACCTATGTACCAAACCTACTTGTGACAACTATAAAGGCAGATGGTTAGAGGTGTGTTTTATTTGGAGACTGAAATAGCATACATAAGTGGTGCTACTGTCAGAATGTGATCAAAAACAGTGGTAAAGTCCAAACAAAACAAAATACGATCTTCCCCCTGGGAAATGTAGTGTTGTTATATAAAATAGAATTAGCTTCTAGACTCAGGTAATATAAATAGGTTTTTAACTTATACGAATACCTTGTGGAACAATGACAAGTTTTGTAGGATTCTAGATAAATTTTTATTGTCTGGACTGTCTCTTGTATTCCAGGACATCTAGCATTCCTGGACCCTGCCTACAGATCTAGTCAAAGTCAGTAGCTTCTTCACTGTGGTGACAACCCAAAATTGTTCCTTCTCCCATTTATAAAATGCCACCAAGAGGATGGTAGGGCTCCCATTGAGTGGCAGAGTTGGTGGGGGTGTGAATTGACATTTATTACACACCTACTATGTTGCAACATCTATGAAGATATCTTACATGTTTTTTAACTTCATTTTCAAAATCGACCTTTGAGGTAGGCAGCCTAGAGAGGTTAAATAACTTACTTGAGGTCACACAGCTAAGAAGTAATGAGCTGAGTAGAGCTTGGTTCCATTGCTGGTGGCATTCTTGGCTCTCTGTGCAGAAAACTAAGAAATGGTCAATATCACACACACAGCAGGAGAGGCCCTTTCATGGAAATTTCAAGGGGGTTCCCAGCTGAGCCATGCCAGATGCATGAAAGCCCAGCCCAGGCAGAGAATGTCAATCAAGCTATTCACAAGCTCCAGCTGAGTAAGGTCCTGTCCACTGCTGTGCAGCAGAGTCTAAATCTTGGCCCAAGACCCAGCCCTGGAACAAGGCTGCTCTCTGTGGGACTTTTCTTTCTTTCTTAAAAAAAAAACCAAAAACCTACATTGTTTTCCTTCTTATAATGGAAATAATAGATGCTAATTGTAAAATATTCCTACAATGTAGAAATGCATAAAACGGGAAGTAAAAATTCTGTAATACCATCCCTCAAAGATAATTGTTGCTATCCAATTGGTATACATCCTTTGGAATTTTTCTCTGGAGTGTATAAAAACAGTAATTTTAAATGAGATCACGCTATACATAGTGCTTTTAACTTGCTATTTTTATTTAACAATATATTGTGGCTGTTAATCCTTGTCAATATACAGAAAACAACCCCTCTCCTTTATTTTTAAGGGCTGCATAATATAGAATTATTTACTCTCTCTTGCTCTAGGTCCATGAGGAAACTTTGCCTAGGGGAAATAGACCACAAAAAGTAATTTTTAAAACTTTTCTGTCATCACAAACAATGCTCTAATGGACATCATTGAGCATATATAACTTTGCACAAGGGTATAACTACTCCCACAGGATAAATTCCTAGAAATTGAATTGTCAAATTGCCCTCTAAAAGGCTCTACCAATTTACAATTATACCAATGGCACATGAAAATCTCAATTCTCTACACCCCAGCAAACTCTAGTTGTTAACGATTCTTTTTTTTCTACTGGTTTTGGGAAAATAGTGCATGTTCCTTATTTTAAAAATACAGTTAAGTATATGAAAAACTAATAATGCTTGAAATCACACCCTTCAAGGATTTCTTTTGAGATGTTTTGCTACACGTCTGTAGTGTGTTGATTGGTGCCTCCACAGAGGTATGTCCACCAGGAACCTGTGAATGTAACTCATGTGGAGAAAGGTATCAGTAGCAGTACCTGTATTAGTCAGGGTTCCTCAGAGAAACAGAACTAGTAGGATATATAAGGATATAGATAGAAGGAGACATTATAGGAATTGGCGCATGCAATTATGGAGGCCAAGAAGTCCCACAGTTTGGAACCCCAGAACCAGGAAAGATGGTGGTATAATTCAGTCAGAGTCTGTAGGCCTGAGAACTAGGGGAGTCAGTGATGTAACTCCCAGTCTGAGGCCAAAAGCCTGAGAACTTGGATCTGTTGATGTAAGTCCCAGAGTCTGAAGGCTGGAGAACCAAGAGCTCCAATGTCGTAGGGCAGGAGAGGTGAATGTCCCATCTCTCTCTCCCTCTCTCTCACTCTTTTTTTCAATCTGGATCTTTTAATGCGCATTTTCTCAGTCTTTACAAGAACTACACAATGTAACTCTTACCCTTCCTCTGCCTTTTTGTTCTATTTGAGCCCTCAGTGGATTGGATTGGATTGGATTGGATGATGCCCATCCACAATGGGGAGGGCAGATCTTCTTTCTCAGTCTATTGATTCTCTTCCAGAAACACTCCCACAGAATATCTAGAAATAATGTTTTATCAACTATCTGGGCATCCCTTAGCCCAGTCAAGCTGACACAAAATATTAACCATCACAGTACTTTGTTCCTTTTTATGGTTGTATCAGTACTTCATTCCCTTTTATCATTACATAATGTTTCATTGCATGGATACACCACTTTTGTTTACCCATTCATCTATATTCCAATTGTTTCCACTTTTTGGTTATTATGAATAATGCTGCTACAAACATACATGTACAAGTTGTTGTATAGACATATGTTTTCAATTCATTTGGATATATAACCAAGAGTGGAATTGCTGGGTGGTATGATTATTCTATGTTTAAGTTTTTGAGGAACTGCCAAACTGTTTTCCACAGTGGCTGCACCATTTTACCTTCCCACTAGCAATGTATGAGGATTCCAATTTCTCCACATCCTCACTAACACTTGTCATTTTCTTTCTTTTTTTAAATTATACTTAGCCTAGTGGATATGAAGTGGCATCTCATTGTGGTTTTGATTTGTATTTCCTTAATGACTAATGTTTTGAGCACATAATCACTTTTAATGCTTCAGAATAGTCCATTGTATGTATGTACCCTGGTTTATTTCACAATTTATTTAAGCCGTTTCCTACTGATAGGCAAGCAGAATTTTCCAAAATCTTTTCACCATTATAAGCAATTTTGCAGTATATCTATTCGCTTTGCTCAATAAATACAGTTCTTTAGTGTAAAGTCCTGGGATTAAGATTGCTAGTGAAAAAATGCTCATTTTACATTTTAACACGTATTAACAAACAGTCCTCCTGAATAGTTATGCTTATTTTCTGGCGGTGCCTGTTCTTCCACATGCTGGATAACAATGTTGCAACTAAGCCACCGAGCCTTGGTGCACAAGAAATGTCATATTCCCTTATTTACTTAAAAACAAAACAAAACAAAACTTAAATTAGACTTGGTGGTCTATCCTGTTGACGTGGGAAAAGGGATTAAATTACAGCTGTAACTGGGGATCTCCTCCAAACCTGTCCCCCACCCTAAGCCACAAGGTCTTGCAAAATCTGGGGATTCTTAAAACTATTCCAGTGCAGCAGAGAGATCCCCAAAGCCTTCTGTCCACAGAGCTGCAACAGCCGTGCTTATTCTCCAGGGCCTCACTATCCCTTGGCATCTGATGACTCTGCCGTTTCCATGCCATACTTGGGGAACTTTAAAAAGCTGTAAACCTAGAGCTGGTTTCCAGACTCCGAAGGGTGCTGCCCCCCCCGGGGTGGGGGGCAGGGGGCTCAAGTCCTGCCGCCCTCATGACCCTTTGAACCTCAGCTTTCTCTTTCCCTGTAAATCACCCTCTGTTTTCTTCCATCTCTGTCTCCATCTCTCTTTCCACTTTCTCTCCACCTCTCTATGAAACCAGACAATTTGGTCAATAAGTTCAGTTGTGTACAAATGACAGGCAGAGCCAGGGAGATTTTGTCTGGCAAATCTGGAAAAATCCATGAGATAAGAAAACAGAAAGGCTGGAATGGGGGTACAACATGCTTACAGGAAGAACAAACACAAATTAATCGCTCTACTCTGCTTCATTATGTCTCTCTTTTTCATCTCTGTTAATCTGATATACAAAAATTGGTTTTTTTTCTTTGCTCATTCTTCTCTTGAGGTGTTTCTTGTCTTCCACATTGATTAGAAATCTTTTTAATCTTTGTCACCCTAATAGGTATTAGATTATATTTTGCTTTGTTTGAATTTGTATGTATTTTATTTAGTGATGTTGGTCAACTTCTCCTGTGTTTGTTCTTCATTTATAAGTCTCTTCTGTGAATTACCTTTTCATTTTCTTTGCTTATTTCCTAATGAGTGTTTGACTTACTGATATGTAGGCACTCTTTTTTTTTTTTTAATTGGAGTATAGTTGATTTACAATGTTGTGTTAGTTTCAGGTGTACAGCAAAGTAAATCAGTTATACATATACATATAGCCACTCTTTTTTTTTTTTTTAGATTCTTTTCCCATGTGTAGGCATGCTTTATAACAAAAATATTCAACCTTTCAAATGCATCACAAGTATTTCCTCTTAGTCTGTTATATCCTGGCCAAGTTTTCTATGGTATTTAAGTTTCTAAATTTATGTAATCAACTGTCAATATTTTCCTTTTCACTTTTTGGAATTTTTCCTGAGTGTCACAATAGGTTTTTCTACACCGAGAAATATTTTTGTTTTAGTGCTATATTTTGTTTTGGTGCTCCCATATTTTATTATATTATTATATTCTTTATTTGCATATTTAAACCATCTGGATTGTGTGTGTGTTGTATGAAGAAAGAATATAATTTTTCTTGGCTAGCAAATTTTCCCAAATTATTTATTGATTAATCTACCTGTTATTTACATATTTGAACTGCTTCCTTTTCCTCATTCTTTTTTCTAAGTAGTATTGCTGATGTATATAATTAATTCTATATATTTACCTTATTTCTAACCACCTTACTGAACTCTAATGTGAAACTATCAGTTATTTCTTTGGGTTTTCTATATATAAGAATACTAGTATCATCGAAGAGAGATGTTTTTAGCTCTCATATAAACGTCAGTGAAATTATAGTTTTCTTCCTATGAGTTTTATGTATTTCTTATTAAATTTAGTTATTACTGTTGGGAATAGAGTAGATAGGTCTGTGTGGGTCTGTTTGTCTTATTGCATAAGTAGGACATCTTGAGCAATATTAAATAATAAAGCTGAACCCCTTCTTTCCTTAAAAAATATTTTGCTGCTAGTGAATGCACATTTAAAATATTTAAGGGACTTGTCAAGTTGCCCTCTTAAAAATTTTTCCAATTTATACTCCCACTCGAGTACCTAAGAGTGTCTATTTCCTACACCTATGTCAGAAAAGGGTCATAATGTGTAATATAGATATTTCATCTGGGCATGAAATGAACATGGTCTTTGAAGCAGTAAATCAGATCACCCTAGCAATAGTCTGGCATATTTCTCTCCTAGTCTTGTTTTCCCATTGCACCAACTGTGGGCTCAAATTCTTTGCTTTGCTGCTGGCACTTTCTCCACTCAGCTCACAGCCTCCTATCTCGCCTCAATCTTGGCTCTAACCTCGCCATTCCTCCCCCTTGTTTGATTTGCTAATTCACCCCTCCGTGTAGGAGATGGAATTGGCCTGGTCAGTCAGATACTGGCCAAGTGGAGCAGAATGTGTCAAAGACTGGGTTTCCCAGGGACTGGAGCTGGAACTAAGTCAAAGTCCAGAGGTTGAAAAGCAGAAGATACCCTGTACAAACAACAGGAGGACCAAATGCAAACACCGGCCCCGAGCTTTTAAAACCCAGACACAGCCGGCTCACTGCTGAGCTCATCAGCCTCAGGGAAGCGGGTAGCACAGTAAGAAATGAGTCTGGAGAAGTAGGCAGGTACCAGAAAATGAGTAGCCATGTGTACCCTACTTAGGAGTTTGGACTTGGATGTCTAAGTAATAGGGAAAAGATCCAAGTTACAGAAATATGAAATCAGATCTGATAATTATTTTGAAAAATAATTGGAAAGGGGTATGACTGGATGAAAGCTATATGGAGGAGAAAGTGTTGAGGAAGGCTTTTAGATTCTTAGTATGGATGTCTAAATGGCTGGGGCATCAATTCCACGGTTCTTCAGAGAAACAGAGCCAGTAGAATGGTGGGTGATGGCAAGTCTGAAGTACGTAGGGGAGGTTGGCAGGCTGAAAACTCTCAGGCAGGAGCTAAGCTGATGCTGCTGTCTTGAGGCCAAATTTCTTCTTCTTCAGGAAAGACTCAATTTTGCTTTGCAACTGATGGGATGAGGTTCACTCAGATTATAAAGATATTCTCCTTGACTTCAAGTCAACTAATTGTAGATGTTAACCACATCTACAAAATACCTTCTAAGCAAGACCTAGATTAGTGTTTATCTGATAACTGGCTACTATGGCCTAGACAAGTTGACATATAAAACTGACCATTACAGACGGTGACACTATTAACTGTATAGAGACTACAGGAGAAGCGAATTTGGGGGCAATTGAGAAAAAAATCTGTTTGGTTTTGGACACGTTGAGAGTGAGGAACCTACAGTACATCTAGGGGGAACAGAGATACTGTAGGGTGTCGGAGAATGTGTTCTGGATTAGAACTTTAGAGTGAGGTAGTTCAAACCACAAGTAAGGATAAGACTCCACAGGAGGTGTTCATGAGGCGTAGCTGCAAATACTCACTCATGGAAGTGAGTTTAGGGGGTGGACCAGAGATTTCAGTAAGTAGGGAGTGGTGAGGACTATAGTAACCGGAGAGCAAATGGCCAGCAACTTCTATTTAGTTCCAACTAATTAGCTATGATGCACAAATGTTGGTCTAGTGTTGTCAAATCTTTCCATGTTTTAAAAGAACCTGGAAAATCTAAATGAATAAATGAAAAGTTCAGGTTTCAAATCCTGTTTCTTATATTTGCCTAAAATAATATTGAGCCCAAATTGAATGTATCTGTGGACGGTATCCAGTTTGTGGGCCTCTACTTTGAGAACTCTGAAGAAGAGTGAGGCCAGAAGACGGTGGATGAAACTCTGGGAACTCCAGCATTGAAGGATCAGTATGAGAATGTGTCAAGCGTGGGATACAAGGACTAAAATGAGGCCATAAAACATGACCATTGGAAGTCAGGTGATGAATTATCCTGTGAAGTACCTTAGTAGTATGGTGGAGGCAAAAGGTGGATTATACATGTGGAAGAATGTTGAGACTATTTTTTCAAGCCCTGTCTCATAAATAATTTTTTTTCACATAAACAGTTTAGTAACTCCCGCCTCACTTTTAGCTCTTGAGAACAAGAGCTAAAGAGCAAATGTACGTTTCTTGCTCCCTTCATGTGTCTGTGCTCAGACTGAGGGAATATGTGGTTCTATGGTCCTCGAACACTTTGATCTTCCTGGTTCCTGGAGTTCAAGGGGCGCAAACAAAAAATATCAAATAAACCATAAATGCAATTTATTTCTACCAATAAATTCGATGTAAGTTTATGCAAAGCAATTAATAAAGATAATACATTGCAACAATTTATGAACACTGCCCTAGACAGAATCACTGCAACTTCATATATTCAGCAAAAATAATAAAATTTACACAAAACACTCATTCTTCCCAAGATTCTCTAAGACCTCCAGAGAGTAAGTTCATCAAAGGCCAAGGAAGTTGAAGTTTGTAGCTTCTATACTTGTCAATTGACAATTCAGTATTTAATCACCAGTCACGCCTGTATTTTTTTCTATGTTCTAAGACCAAAAAGGTGAAAAAGCGTCCAATGCAATTGAAATTGTGTTTGCCCATGAATGAGGAAGAAGTGTTGCTTTGTGTGCATATGCATGTATGTGTGTGTGTGTGTGTGTATGTGCACACATGAATGAAAAACTTTATTTCCTCGTGGGTTCATACCAGTCAGCAGGACTCTGCAAGCTGCTTTCATGCTCCATGAACAACGCTGCACTCTTGCCATCAAGCTTGAGATGGCAGCCGGAAGCGACTTTTCTGGGGAAATAAATGTAGAGTCTTTAGAGACTGGCCCTAACCAAAGGGGGAGGAAGCTTCACAATTGAGTTGAAAGTTAAGGGAATGAAGAAGTCTGTTGCCATAGATGTCCCCACCCTGTAACCAAAATCCCCTTTAAATTCCATGGGATTTCACTAATTGTAGATGAGTATGGGTTAACATGCTTAAAATGCAAAATCCCAGGCAGGAAAAAGCAACTTTTCACACTTTAGGCTTGATTAGTTGGTTTTTCTGTTTACACTTCTCTGAGATCAGCAGGTTTGAAAGAATGTGAGTTTGATGGAAAAGGAAACTGGAAAAAAGTAGTGATCATCTTGGAGGGGGAGAGACTTCAGAGGAGGCAGGGAGGGGACCTCAGAGAAGACATGAGACTCAAGGGAGCAGGGGAGCAGGAATCTGGGTAAGGATAAGGAGAGGATTAGGAGACAGAGGATAAGAACCAAGAAGTTGAAATGCCAAGTAGCAAAGACAAGTTTTATTTATGTCCTATTGCCGCTTGACTTTCCTTGTGGTTAGGTGATGAAATGCTTTGCCTGGTGGCAATTGAACTGGCAGGGACTTCCCTGGTGGCACAGTGGTCGGGAGTCTGCCTGCCAATGCAGGGGACGCGGGTTCGGGCCCCGGTCCGTGAGGATCCCACATGCCACAGAGCGGCTGGGCCCGTGCGCCACAACTGCTGAAGCCCACGTGCCACAAATGCTGAAGCCCGTGCGCCTGGAGCCCGCGCTCCGCAACAGGAGAGGCCACCGCGGTGAGAGGCTTGCACACCCAGGTGGGGAGTGACCCTCACTTGCCGTGGCTGGAGGGAGCCCGCACGCAGCGGCGAAGACCCAGCGCAGCCAGGAATAAATGAATGAATGAATGAATAAATAAATAAATTTATATTAAAAAAAAATTTAACTGGCAGCTGCCTGGGCTGGGGTTGGGGATGGTGAGGGTGGGGGAGAGGAGGGATTGATCCCACCCAGAGATGCTGGGCTAAAGTGACGATGAGGAAGAATCTAATTAAAATATCTCAAATTAATTAAGAAACTATGGTAGTTGAGGGCTGAGTCATCAGAGCACTGCCACAGAAATCACTTTCTAACATCTTCATCTATTGGACAGGGACTTTTCTCAAATCTGATTTCTCTATTTGGCTAAACTTAAATTGAAACTATGTGTATGTGTGTGTGTATATATATATGGTAGCTAATACAGTTTAACTGTACAATTACTCTTGTTCTAACTTGACTTTAATTTGTCACAGGTTATTTTTTATAGGTGACTGTAATTTGTTAGTTCTTGGATTTTAAATGTATTTCCATAATTTTTATGTCAGGGGAGGAGTTAAAAAACTGGTGCTAAATTATCTTTAATATCTTATATTCACATACAGATTTACAGTGCTTATTTTTGGACTGAACAGTAGAGGTGAAAAGAACATTTAACCTTTCAATCTGCACAAATTCCCTGAGGAAGGCATTAGTATTTCTATTTAACAGCTAAGGAAACTTAACTTCCCTCTCTACCCTGTTTGTGACTCTTTGTGAGCTATTTATTCACATATGTTGTTCAGAGGGCATCAGGAGGAAGCAGGCAATTAGGAAACAATCTGAGTAAGGTAAACAAACACCATATAGAATGCTACAGAGTTTGATTAAAATGATAACTATTGACTTTTATTTTTATTTTATTTTTTTTAGTTGATTGAATTGAGACAGTTGTTTAATTTCTTTGAAATTCAAATAAAATTAATGGCTATTGTCAGGATGGAGAAAATGTGCATAACGTTACTTGCATATTAATTACTACAAAGTAACACTCTATAATGTTAATTATTGCTATTATTATTATTATAAAAAGAAAAATCTTAAACCTAGTGCTCTGAAATTATAACTATTGACTTTTAAAAGAGTAAAGCAGAACACCAGATTCCTAACAACTTGGCTGTCCACATGTTTCTGTAGTACCTGTGGCTGAGGCCTAGCAAATTTTGTCTTCACATTTGTTGTGAAAGAGAAAATCCTTATGACTACATGATAGCTCGCTGTTTTGTTCTGAAGATTAAGTAAAAGCAAATGAAGTAAAGAGTGTGACTAAATAGGATAGATAAAAATGGAAGAATTATGCGTCAGACGTGAAAACTCAAGAAGACCCGTGATATTCTTATATTGCTGTTTCTCTTAAGCTTCCCAGGGTATGCTAAATTTTTGCAAAAAGTCAGGAGGTTTAGAAACCACACAGAGAAACATTCCTTGGAAAGAGGAACTCTTCAATGGTCTAAGATTACAGATCCTTGAATTGGAATGGTATGCAGTTGAGTTTTCCATTCACAGTTCCAGGAAAAAATGGAATTTTTTTCCCATTAAGAATACTGTTATTTAGTTATTTTGAAGTATACAGTACATACATGCTTTTTTCTAAAACCACTAGATTTCATAAGAGGCACACATTTGAGTATTTCAAACCTTCTCTGTTGATTTTAGATCAGACATGGGGCTCAACTGTAGATAAAATTTCATTTCAAGTACAGTACAGAACAGAAGCAGAGACATCCATCATACGGCTCATAAAGTGCTTAAATTTACTATTTACTTCTTGGGAATGACTCAGCATTCATATTTATAATAACAAAATGCTACACAACAACTGCCAATAAGTATTGGAAAGGCTGACCTATCTAGATACAGTGCAGTAATTATTATATCCTGACGAAACTTTTCTTAAGTCTTGATGGCAAAGAGAAAAGTGCTTTAAAACTTTAAAAGAATCTTAATTAAATAAAAAATTAGAGCATTGCCCTTTCAGTCAATTTTCCTTTTGCCCTACCAGTTAAGTTGCCTAAGCTCTCTAAACCTCAGTTTATTTTCCTATAAAATAGGGAAAGTAGTAACAGCTCAAGAAAAAGCATAGGACTCTTTCAGCTGCAAATGAGAGATACTCAGCTCAAAATGGCAAAAGGAAACAAAAATAATGCATTGACCCTCCAGGAGTAGCTTTGCATTGGTGTGTCTGGATTCTGGTTCAAACAATATCACTGAGGACTCAGTCACTGCTATAGACTGGAAGCTTGTGTCCCCCCCAGAACTCATATGTTGAAACCTAATCCCCAGTGTGATAGTATTTGGAGGTGGGGTTTTTGGCAGGTGATTAGGACATGAAGGTCATGAGGTGACCTGATAAAAGGTAGTGCCTTTTAAAAGAGGCCCCAGGGAATTCCCTCACAGTCCAGTGGTTAAAACTTGGCACTCTCACTGGCGTGGGCCTGGGGCTCGATCCCTGGTCGGGGAACTAAGATCCCGCAGGCCGTGTGACATGACCAAAATATAAATAAATAAATAAAAGAGACCACAGAGAGCACCCCTGCCCCTTCTTGCATGTGAGGACACAGCAAGAAAATGACATCTATGAACTAGGAAGCAGGCTCTCACCAGACATCAGTCTGCCAAGCAACTTGATCTTGGACTTCCCATCCTCCAGAACTGAGAGAAATAAATTTCTGTTGTTTATACACCACCCAGTTTATGGTATTTTGCTACACCAGTCCGAACAGACTAAGACAGTCACTCTCGATGCCATGGCTCTGCTTTCTTCTGTTAGATCCAACTCCCAGGCAGGTTCTGCTCATGGGGCGAGATGGCCACCAAAAACTCCAGCTTATATCCAGCGAGCTTCAGAAAGAGAAGGTCTGTTTCTCAACTGTTACAACAGTAGTTAAATCATTGATTGGCAATGACTCTGATTAGCATGACTTGGATGTTGTGTTTATCTCTGAATTACTCCTTGCAATAAGGCAGATGTGAATTTTTATTGGCCCGGTCTAGGCTATATGTCCATCCCATAAATTAGAGGTATAGTCAGCTCTACTCAAACAGTAGGAACTTGAGAGAGTAGGTGAAGAGTAGCATTCCCCATAGAAAATCTGGGTACTATGATGACAAATAAAGAGACTATATTAGGGTGACTATGATAATCAAATAAGATAATACATGTACATAAGATATTATGTGAACATAAGGGATTCTTATGTATTATGCCAGATGTTAATTAGGATATCCCTAAAAACACTTTTTAAAAAAAATAACGACATTTGAGATTTTGTAACTTGAAACATCTGAGTTCTACATCTCTTGAAGGTCTCTGTTTCAGTTTGCCAAATTCTCCTCTGTAGTTATGGTGGCAAATTCTCATACAGCTGATGCAGGATTAAAGAACCACTAAGTATTGGAAAGGCTGACCTATCTAGATACAGTGCAGTAATTATTCTATCCTGACGAAACTTTTCTTAAGTCTCGATAGCAAAGAGAAAAGTGCTTCAAAACTTTAAAAGCTGATGCAGGATTAAAGAACCACTAAGTATTATCTTTAGCATAAGGATTTGAATTTCTCTGGAAGAATTAAGCAAGCCTTTGGCATCCAAATAACAAAGTGTCTTAAATGAGTAGAAGAGACTAGTATGATCTTATTTTGGAATTACAAAATAAATGATACATTCTTTGAACAATAAATCTGCATGGGAGCACAAATGTTGACAATTGGTATTGTATACTTGTTATTTGAGCACTTACCTGAAAACCAGCTCTTTGATTTTGAATTGTTGTAGAGACTGGCTAGATGGTCATCTATCCTAGTTCCTATTCCTAGGCAGACACAGGGTTGGATTTAACAGCCTCTTTGCATTGGGTTGAGACCATGTGACTCTGTCTGGTCAATGGAATGTGGGCAAAGGTGATTTAATCTCCTTCTAGGCATATTCCTTAAAATATCTTGAGCAATTCTTCAGCCCTATTATCTAATGTGACACCCTCAGAAGTCACATCTCTAAGATAGCAGATTTATAAAATTGCAGGAGCTTAAATCACTGAGCTAGCAGGAGCTCTGATAAGGGGAACCACTAGACCAACTTTGAAATGTTTCAGAGAGTGAATTTTTATCATATTAAATCTCTGATTTGGGGATTGTTTATTACAACCTGCTTAATACAATGAGTGAGTCTAGAACAAAACAAAATTTCAAGAATAATAACATTGCTTCATTTCTAGACAAATCTACATAGAAGTACATGAATTTACCAGAGGAGTAATTGATTCAGGCTTCTCTAGACCTTAGAGGAAGTTTTCCTTATCTTTTCCATCTTCAGGATAAAAATAGCTGAAGAAATAATTAACAAATTTGACTCCTTTATTTATTAATTTTTTAAAATCAAACAATTACTATGCACCAAGGTTATGCCAAAAACTTACTATGTACCTGCAAACTCTCAAGCACAAGATAGCCACATTGAATCCATTATCTTTCCCTATACCTTTGAATGACATCACCTAAGCGCCCAGGCCAAAAAATTGAGAATCATTCTTAATTCCTATTTCTCTTTAACTGGGTCCTGTAGACCTTACTCTCACATAATTTTTAATCTGTACATTTCTCTCCATTCTTATCACCACTGTTTGGAAACATTTGTGACCTTTGATTAGGCAAGGATTTCTTAGATATGACAACAAAAGCATTATCCATAAAAGAAAACAAAATGGAAATGTTGAATTTGATCAAAAGAGAATGAAAGACAAGCCATAGACTGGAAGAAAATATTTGTAAATCAGATATCTGATAAACATTTCTATCCAGAATATTTAAAGAACTCTCAAAACTCAACAATAAGAAATAACTCAATTTTTGTAAATGGGCCAAAGTTCTCAACAGATACTTTATAGGCCAAAGTATCTCAAAAGATACTTTACTGCTAATCAGCATGTGAAAAGATGCCCAACATCATTAGTCATTAGAGAAATACAAGTTAAAACCACAATAGGGCACCACTACATACATATTACAATTGTTAAAATTAAAGGACTGACCACACCAAGTGTTGACAAGGCTGTGGCAGAAGGAGAATTCTTATAACCTGCTAATGGGAATGTAAAATATTTGGAAAATATTTTGAAAGTTTCTAAAGAAGTTAAATATATACCAATCACATGATCCAGACATTTTGGCTCTAGGTATTTACTCAAGAGAAATAACAGCATATATCTCTTCAAAAACCTGTACATGAATGTTCACAGAGGCTTTATTTGTAATGATCAAACACTGAAAATGACTTAAATATCCATCAACACGTGAATGGATAAAAAATAAAATACAATCCACATTGACAAATAATGAACTGCTGATGCATGTGACAACACAAAACAATATTTGTATCCATGGAAAGTGCTTTACAGTTTGCTAATATTTTGCATTTCCTAATGTATGATGCTATGAACTGAATGTTTATATCCTCCCAATTCACATGTTGAAGCCTTAATTCCTAATGTGATGGTATTTGGAGGTAGGAGTCTTTGGAAGGCAATCAGGTCATGAGGGTAGGGCTCTCATCAATGGGATTAGTGCCTTTACAAGAAAAGACACAAAAGAGATGATCTCTCTCTGTGTCATGTAAAGCTACAGTAAGAAGACAATCCTGCAAACCAGGAAGAGGATGGAGCCAGGAACTGAATCAGCCAGCACCTTGATCTTGGACTTCCCAGCTTCCAAAACCGAAATTAAATTTCTGTTTTTTAAGCCATCCAGTCTATGGTATATTTGTTGCAGCAGCTGGAATTGACTAAGGTATATGGATAGAGTCATCTCATGATAATGTAACTGTCATTTAGTAATGCAATGCTTATACAGTCTAGACCAGGGAGTGACAAACTCTTTATATGAAGGGCCAGATAGTATATATTTTAGGCTTAGCAGACCAGATTGTCACTGTCACAACTATTCAGTTCTGACTTTACCACACAAAAGCAGCTATAAACAATACATAAATGAATGGGGATGGCAGTGATCCAATAAAACTTTATTGACAAAAACAGACAGTGAGTGGATTGGCACCCTGGTTTAGATTATTAACACTGGTGTGAGTCTTTCAAACTTCCCCCTACTTGATAAGTTGGATCTGTGTCCTACTGGCCATTTGCCTAACTCATTGATCCTGGATATCAGGAAAGTCATCAATGGATCTCAGCCATCTCTGTGGTGCCAAGAAGCCTGAGTTATCTGGGGACTTTTCCAATGTCAGTGAACAGATTCTTTATCTCACAAGATGCCAAAAGTCCATGAGAAGTGTGGTGGATTAAATATGACTGCAATTTTTTTTGTCCCCACCATGGAGAGGTGGTTTATTTCTGCTCCCCTTGAATCTGAGCTGGCCCTGTGATCACTTTAACCAATAGAATGTGATGAAAGTGATACTGTACCAGTTCTGTGCCTAAACCTTAAGAAGGCCTTAGAATATTCTGATTTTATAATTTGGGAGCCCTGAGCCACTATGTAAGTCATCTTCTTACCCTATGAAGATACCATAAGGGGAGATCACATGGTAAACACATGTGAAGAGCTAGAGATCCTGAAACTAGATGGAGAGAGAGAGGCCCGACCATTCCAGCATCCAAAGCTAAGTTTGGCCTCACATCCATCCTTATCGAGGCATTAGAGTGGGCCATCTTGGGTGTTCTAGCCAAGTCAAGCCACAGATAACTGCAGACTCAGCCAACATGTGGAACAGAACTGCCCAGATTATCCCAGTCAACAAAGATAATAAAATAAAAAGCTACTAAGTTTAATTAGCTGAAACAAGGAGATAAAAAAATTGAATGAGACCTCCGTCTGAATGAAAGAATTAAAGTAGGTTAGTGATTCTCAGAGTAGGTTCTATGAGATGCCTATAGGTGTCCACAAAATAAGAACATAAGGGTTTCATGCTCAAGTAAGATTGAAAACTACCTTGTGAGTCAATATTAAACAGGTTTAATATTTACTGCAGAATTAATGTATACATTTAATAATAAACATTATGAAACTCCAAGAGGAGGATGTAAAATTTGCCTGTGACTTTTTTTAAGGTGTACTTATTCACATCCTGAGGAAGAATTCCCAGAAGATATGATATCTAAGCTGTGTCCCGACCAAGAAATAAAGTCTGGAAGATGCTGGACAAGATGGTCTTAGCTTATTTCCAGCTCCAAAATGTCATTGTCTAGAATCCATTATGAAATGGTCTCTCTCTCTAATACAAGCAGTAGAGCAAGCACACGGAGTTCCTGGTGGATATCCAAGCCTCTCATACAGCCTTCACTCAGTTGTACTCATTATGGATAAAGGCTTCTGCTTTAAGCCACCCAGATACTTTTGACCTCCAATCCTAATCAATGCCTTGAAATGAAAATATGGTCATTGAGGATGGAAAATAAAACCCAAATCATGGTCTAAGGTGTGAGACCTCAGCAAAAACTTTATACAAACTAAGCTTTTCTCATTTGGTATCATATTTCAAAATAATATCATCTCTCCAGTGACTCTGGTCTCTCAATTTGAAAATAGGCTCAATGGGCTTTTCTTTTTTAAACTAGTGAAAATAGCATAACACTATCCCATCTCATTTACTTGTTAGGATATTATCTTAATTGCTTTACTCAACATCTCAGCACCAAATTTCTTGAGTTAGTTGTCCATACAGTTTGCATTTCTCTCCTCTCTTGCCATTTACTCCACAGTCTACTACAATTTGGCCCCTTCCTCTCATTCTCAATTACTTTCAAAAATGGCACCTGCTCCCAGGTGAGCTCACCCAATCCCAAACTTTCAACTCTTACCTATGTACAACATGACTGAGAGTAATGAGTGTCCCTATTATCTATACTGCAGTCCACCTCCTGCCCATACCATAAGCCCAATACTCACACTCCAGACCTATACTGTCAACTGCCTATTTCTACCTGAATATCACACAGGTATAAAGAAACTTCTCCATCCCCAACAACATCAAACCTGTTCAAGTGTTTATTCATGGATTCAACTAATATTTGTTGAGCACTACTCTGGGTGAAGAACTTTCCTGGATATTAGATTCTGGCTATGATCAGGACTCTAACCTTGGGGAGCTTATCGTCCAGTGGTGGAGACAGATAAATAACCAGAGATAAATAACCAAGTTTTCCACTTATAGGGGAAAACACAAGTTTCTATGTGAGCACCTAAGAGGGACCCTTCATTCAGCCTTGGTAGTGATGGTGGGGAGGTTGGAGAAGGGTGGTATAAAGGCATCCCAGAGATAAAAATAATTAAGTCAAGTCTTTAAGGATAGCTACGGCAGATAAAGGAGAAGAGAAGAGCAGCCAGCCAGAGGAGGTAGCTTTCTGGCAGACTTACAGGGAAGAGACTAAGTCACGTACTCACAGAACAGCAAATCACATGGCTGGACCAGTGAATGACGGTGGGTGAGGAGCAACAGGAGGGGAAGCACAGGTGGAGGAAGAGCTGCTTTTACAGAACACAAATTCATTGACCACGTGGCTATTGTACAGCAGTTACATGTTTTGTTTTGTTTTTTTCCTTGTAGATGGAATATTTTAAATCCATATTCCATGTTTCTAATACAGTTAAACAAGCTTCTACCCTGTCACCCAGCAATTCTATTCTCAGGTATTTACTCAAGAGAAAGGAAAACATATTATGTCCACACAAAGACTTGTACAAGACTTTTCAAAGCAACTTTATTCATAATAGCCCTAAACTGGAAAGAACCCAAATGTCTGTCAATGAGAGAATGAATAATTGTGGTATATTTAAATAATGGAATCAGAGTCATAAAACAGAGCAAGTTACCAAGACATGCAACAACATAGTTGCTCCTCAAAACCACTATGCTGAGCAAAGTAAGACAGACACAGATCACATACTACGTGATCCAATTTATATAAAGTTCAAGAACAGGCAAAATATATTACAGTGACAGAAATCAGAAAGCGATTGCTCTGGGTGTCAGTGTGGATGGGGAAGGGGAAATCGATAGGAAAGAGACAAAGGGAATTTCCTGGGATGGTGGAAATATTCTTTCTCCTGTTTTAGATGGTGGTTACATGGGTTTAGTCAAAACTCATTGAGTTAAACTCTACGATCTATGCATTTTATTGAATGATAATTATACCTCCATTTTTTAAAATGCCAACGAGAATATTTCTTTCAAGAGTCTAAGGATACTAATACTGTTTGCCCACAGAAAAGCTGCTCAAGTCTTGCAGTGTGGTCCATTACAATATAATGACCCTAAAATATATTCCCAAAGTCATGGAAGAGAACTATAAACACAAACTAGGTGTAAAAAATTTACTCAAGAAGGTGATAAAGCATAAATACTTTTTTTTTTGGCCTCACCGTGTGGCATGTGGGAATCTTAGTTCCCTGAGCAGGGATTGAACCTGCGCCCCCTGCATTTGAAGCGCGGAGTCTTAACCATGGGACCGCCAGGGAAGTCCCAGACTTCCCTGTCATTTTAACTGGAATTTGTAGATGTTTTGGAAATTTCAATTTTAAAAAACCCTGAGAAATCAATGACTTCCATGAATTAATTTATTAAAGCACTGAGAAAAAATCCAGATGAAAAAAGACTATAAAAGGAAATCGAGTGATAAAATCAACAGAAATTCTTTTAATATCAAGAAGTAAATTATAACAAAAACAATTTTCAGATAATACAAAGAGCAATAATTCATTAAGAGGAAGAGATAAGTTTTGAATTAAAAGTACTAAACAGGCTCTTTATTCTTTGATAATCTAATTAATGAAGAAGAGTGAATTACATGAACTTCTTGGAAAAATATTTAAATGTCTTTCAAATTAGATACACAACACTGGCTTTGATGGAGACAAAATCAAATTCACAATATACCATTATAAAAAGGACACGAATGACTAGCTGATTCACAAGCATCATCAATTGAAAGAGTATTTAAAATTATTCATACATCAGAAAACTTGCAGTGCCCTGAAATCTTACAGCTCTTACAGCTTATGTATGAAAGAAACTTGATTGAGTTTTTTCTCTACTTGACAATTCTGAAAATTTACTTTTAATTATGAATAAGTTGTGAACCAGAAAGAAAACAAATTTTGATCAAGCATACCAGAGGAATAACTGAATTATCATTCTATGGGAAATGATATAACAAAATTCTTGTCATGTGGTCAACAGTATGCAACCAAAATGTAGGACAAATAGAATTATAGATGTGAACCAGGTAGTTAACTAATAAAAAATACAGTTTTTTCCCCTAGATTTTGTGATATTTCTGGAATTTGTCAGAATTTTAAAACTTGTAATTTGTTATGATTTCTCTTTTAAATAAATATTCACTTTCACTCTTAGTTTTGTATTTGTAATTTTGTATTCTTTTCTTAAAATGCAGATCCAAAATTACACTAGTGGAAGGCCCTACCACGCCTGGACCCAACTGCTGTTTTTAGATTTTGTGTTCTTCAAGGTTGTGGGTTGTGATCTTTTTCTCTTTGTATTCCTGGCACAGTGCTTGACAAAAAGTAGGAGCTTAACAAATATATGTGCAATTAAATGGAGTGGGGGAAATAATCTGATAGCTTAGTATAAAGCAAAATATCATTGATGGAGGGGGCACTGCAGATACATCAGATCACAACCTAAATTCTCTCCAGAGAACAAATATCCTTTTACTTCTTGGGATACCGGCCTGGAAGACTCTAATTTTTAATAAGGTTTATCCAATCCAGCCCTCCTGTAACTTCACCCCTGCAAGTGCTACTCAGTTAAAATTAAAAATTAAATATAGGATTCTGTACATTGCCTTATCTCTAACTTCCATGTGAGGACATAAACTGAGTACCTTTCTGGTTTCATGATGTTTTGGGAAAATATTACAAAAGGGTAAGTAAGTTTTGAGCCTTTGCTGTACATTCAACTATATCCTGAATAATTTAGTTATCTATCTTTGCATTGCAAAACCCAATGAAAATTGTTTTATAATGCAATTAAAATGATAGTCGTTGTAAGTTCCAGTTTGCTAGGTGAACTGAAGTTATTTGTTACTTTTCACAATCAGAAGTAGAAGTGGTAGAATTACCAGCCTATGGGTTTGCTTGAGAAGCTGTTTAGTCAGGCAGTACCACCATTATTCTATCCCAGCAGATGTGATCCTATTTTTAAAGACTTCTGGGAAAGGGAGATTCCCTCACCTCCCTCAGCAACCCGTTCCGATGTTTAACAACACTTGCTGCCAAGGATGCTGGTTCTCTGAGCCTGGCTGGAGTGTTTTTACGTTTCTATGTGTTGGTGTTTTTCCTTGTTCCCATTTCCTCCTTTAGTATTTATTTTATCCCCTCCCTTCTTTGCCCTTTTTTCCATTAATTTTGCTGGTAGACACCTTTTTATTATTTTTGCAAATAAAAAAGAAATTTAAAATTGCCAAAAATCTAAAATAAAAGCAAAACAGGTAGAATATTAATTTAGGTGTCACATATACTTGGGATGGAAATGAGTTTTAACTTAAATTTTATAAAAATGATACACAGGCATTTGGTAATCTGTCACTCTGCATCTACTACACATTTATGAACTTGGCTGTGTTGAGGACATATACCATTTTATTGAAACACATTACATTTTGGTAGCTTTAAACATTTCAACATATGTATAATTTTGTTTTAGTCTTTAGTCTCTTCTGAATCTCTCCAAATTTCCATATTTTTCATTCTGTTGATGAGTTCTGAACTGGATATGAAACTCTAACAGAGGTCTGGGTAGTGCTAAACATCTTGGGCAGAACGTCTTTCATCTTTACCTTGTTAATTTACAGTTTTTACCTGTGAATCCATCAATACATGTAGTACGTAGCTGACCAATAATTCTTAAACACCCAGCTGGCTAAGTCTCATAGGAGAGGTGTGATTTGACAGATGCCAGGAAAATACTGTTGTTTTGAAATAGTTCTCATTATCAGACACCTGACTACTTGAAATTTCACTGTCAGTGATTTATTTGATTGGAACTGTTTCTTTGTGGGCTCTTTGAAAATAGAAGACTTCCTAGAATTATAAGACTTTAATCAATTTAGTCCAAAAAATCAGCACCTGGCCAGAAGAGTGTCTGATAGATGGCTGGGAGTGGAGAGATGAAGAGAGAGGGTGACAATACATCCCAGTTGGCCCTGGACTGTCTTGGTTCATGCCAGTTGCCCAAGCTTGTTTATTCATAGCTTCTCCTTTCACTCTCAAATGTATGGTCACTTCAGTAAAGTCAATCAAAGGGAAATGTGGTTACTAAACGCATTTGTGAAGAGTCTGGGCCATAGCTTTAGAGCCCTTACTCCTGGACTTGAATCTCAGCTCTCACTTGCTGGCTGGGTCATTATGGGTAGATTATTTAACTTCTCTCGCTCTCAGCCTTCCCACAGACCAACAGGGACTTAACATCAACTGTCTTTTGGATATGTCTAGTAATGAATGCTGCCGACATTATTATTGGAAACTCCTGTTTTGCCCGGGCTTGGCATTTCTACACTGCTCAAACCTACCAAGACAGATCCTTTTCAACTCTAGAGTCACTCTCTATCTTGTTATTTGCATTTCATTTCTATTTGTTTTCCTAAATTTTACCTTTTTAAATGTTCTTTTATACATACCAAGGAACTGATCACACTTATAATCTGCGCCATTCTGTTTGGCACTTACTTTCACCTTCATCTATGTTATTGGCTATGGTTCTGTGTGTGTTTGCTCTGCCCTTCCTAACTTATTGTAAGTTTCTTGAAAGCAGAAAGATTCATCTTGCCTTTTCCCAGAACCTAGAGCAATATGAAGAACAATAAAGAACAGATTCGTGTGGCTTCACTGAGTTAAAACCCTAGGCTATATAGCACTCTCAGCTTCATTCTCAAATTATTTTCGCTGAGGATGAAAGGCACTGAAATGATGGCCATCTGGTAAAGGGTGTCTAATAGCTTAAGAGAGGCCCAAACATTCTTAAAAAGTGTAGGAATTGCATCTTTCAAGATTGAGATTCAAAATAAAAACAACTTTGATAGTGACAATTTCTTTGCAACACAAACTAAGAAAATGAGTCTGCCTTGAACTAGAGGAAACTTCTACAGAGTTTGAGCTGTGTCTCCATGGTTCATTGGGTTCTTAGCCTTCTCACTGGGCCTGCCAATCAAGACACTTAGGAGAGTGCTTTTTTGGCAGACAAGCTCTGACTACTTGAAATGAGGCAGACATCACCGGAGCATTTCAGAGGCCAGACAACAGATGGTAATAGTACATTTCAACTATTAGAAGTTTGGATCAGAAAGATAAAGGTGAAGGCCTTATCTCATTTGTCAAATGATGTAATTCATTATTGAATCAGGACAAACCAGTTAACATCTGAAGTATAATTTTGGTTGCTATTTATAACGCACTCACCGGTTCATTTGGCTTAACTGGCTTATTTAATTGTGTGTAGCATTTCACAAAAAGGTTAGGGAGAGTGAGGAAATGACCTATGCAAATCGCAGTTCTGGATAAATCACAACTTTTCTTCAAGTGCCAATTAAACATTAGCATGTTTGAGTTACTTGATGAAATTATGTTTTATTTAAAATAATTTGAAGCAGGAAACTCTCCAAGCAAATTTAGTGAGCTTTGACAATATGTGTAGGATTTTGGTGCCATAGTTTTTTAGAATGAAAGTGCACACAAAAAGCACTCATATTCAGACTCACAAAAAGAGAGGGTGGTGATAAGTGAGTCAATTAATCTTTTAAAACATTGTTACCAAAAGAAAAAATGAAGATGTTAGCAGACCAGGGTATCTACACTGGGAAATCTCTATTTCTTACTGAGAAGTGAATAAGTTTAGTCTTGAAGAACTTTAGGGGATAAAATCTTGGTAATGCTGGCATTGACTCCAGAAAGAAGAGATCATATGATCAATCAGATACTAAATGTTTTATAACTATCACACTATTTACCAATGGAGTTATCAGTATCATCATCACCATCATGGCTAACATGTATGTGCCAGGCAATGTTCTAAGAATTTCTACCTGTCAATTCATTTTATCCTCTCAAAAATTCTGTGAGGTAGGTGCTCTTAGTATGCCCATTATAAAGATGAGGAAACTGAGGCCACACAGATAGTAAGAATTACAGAATATTAGAGTTAAAAGGACACTTCGGGCCCACATTGTTCAACTCTCAGTTTATAAACAAGAATTCTTAGGCCCAGAGATTAATGTCTTACTCAGAGTCACATAAAAAGTTAGTGGCCAAGCCACAGATATTTATATAAACAGCCAGCACATATTAAGCGCTTACTGCATGCCACTTACCTGTTGCAGTAACACTGAAATAAATACTATTGTCCCAATTTTGCAGGAGAATAGGCTCTCAGAGATGTTAAGCTATTTGTGCAAATTGACCTCAGGTAAATGAGGGTTTTCGGATTTGGACTTGGGTCTCTCACTAGAGGTCTTAATAATATCAGTAGACTGCCTTCCTAATAGGACCACCTCTCCTGTGTGTGCTTTCCCCTGTACCAGCTGGCCTCCTCCTTAGGCTATAAGCAGCTGCATGTTAATCTCTGATCTTGTGAGGTCTGATGAGGGAGGAAGCAGTTCATGGGGTCCTGGAATGATTGAAGAAATAAACCAAAATGAGTGGCAGCTTCTCTTCTAAATTCTGAACCACCTAAACCAGTAAGAGCCTTTCAATTTTTTCCATATAAAACCAAACCTCCATAATAATAGAAAATTCAACCATATAGCTTTATGCTTTCAGACATTTTGATATTTAAAATCATGCAAATTTTCTTCATTTCTGCTTTCATTTAGGTTTTTTTTGGGGGGGTGCTTTTTGCAAACACTGCTATTATATTTATATGAATGAACCTAGTGATGAAATCACTTATTGAGAAATTAAACTCAAATGTAAGTTGTCTTGATTTTTTCCTTCCTCAAATTTCACCCTGACAATGAAATTTAATATTTCCCAGTATGTATATCTCACAGTTTTTTTTCAAATAACATCATGGTTTTAATTAATAAGGATGTTTTAAAGGTGATAACTGGCTATTTGTTTTTAGCATATATTTATTTCTACACATTTGGACCAGTAAATATTAGAAATGCTTTTTAAAATGAGAAATATATATTATTGACTAAAGAGAAGATATATATGTGTGCATATATATATATATACCTGAAATATTTTTTTTGAATGTTTGAATTTTATTTTATTTATTTTTTTATACAGCAGGTTCTTATTAGTTATCCATTTTATACATATTAGTGTATATATGTCAATCCCAACTGAAATTTTATATAATCACATTTTTTCTAGTTACACACACATGAAAATGTTGGTTTTCTAAGCTGCCCAGCCAAATATCACATTTTCTGTATAAAGGGGAAAAATTGAAAAATTAGATTTTCAAGAGCAAAGTGAATTTGGGAGTTGCTTCATTAACATGGAGACGTGATTTGAACTTGTTAAGTATTCGCTAATAAGAGAAAGCTACCCTTAATAGATATTCAGAAGGCTATTATTTTTACTCATCTACTCTGATAACACAATGAATGTCTGAGACAAGCTGGGGGTGGTAACCAAGGGCTTCATTTATCTGAAATTAGAAGTGCCCATAATGGGTTGGCAGGGCTGTGGGCAGCATTATGCGTTTCCCAGTTCTTTCTAATTAGCCATAGAAAAATGTGAAGAATAGCACCCATATTATTCAAATTCTCTTTAGGATTTGCTACCTTAAAAACTATTTTCCTTTTGTTATGTTCAAAGTGTATAATTACGCTTTCAGAAAGTCCTCTGCTTTGGAATTCTTTCCTTGCTGACCTGCCACCCAGTTGCAAGTCATATCCAGCAGCCACTACTTATTTACTGAAGGTTCTTTATGGGAAAAGTTTTAAAAGTTAGTTAAAAGAATATATCATACATATATCTTTTTTATCTCCAATGTCTGTCCCCTTTTTTTAAGTCACTTACCCCAAAAAGGCATGTTCCTCTGGCTCCTGGTGGCTTCTCTTACATCATCTCTCATGATTCTCTCCCCGACTCCCCACTTCTCACGTCCAGCCACACTTGGACTTTCAGTTCTGCTTGGCACAGAGCTTCTTCTTGTCTTAGGGACTTTACACTTTCAGTTCCCTCGTCCTGGGACTCTCTTTCCCTGCTCTTAGGTCAGTTTTCAGCGCAAATGTCACCTCTGAGGATACTCCCCACCCCCATCCAATATTTCTCTACCTTATCTATCTACTGTCTATCGATTACCTTGTTTCATTCTTCATGACTTTTTTCATGATCTAGAACTATCTTGTTAATTTGTCTATTATCAGTTCCCCAACCAGAATGTGAGCCCCACAGAGCCCAGAGGTCTCGTCTGCCTTGTTTATCCCTATATCTCTAGCTACCAAATAGTACCCACCACATGGGCACTCGATACATTAATTTTGGGAACAAAAAAAATAGATAGATGGATAGATGATAGATGTCTTCACTCAAAAACTAATCTATGGAGATAGGAGTTAGAATGCTGATTACCTCAGAGGTATAATAACTGGGAAAAGCCACAAGAAGTCATCTTGCAGTGTTAAAAACAGGCTCCATCTTGATCAGGGTAATGGTTACACAAACGCACGCATAGGTATATGCAAAAAGCGATCTAGTTATATACTTACAATGTGTTCATTTTGTGTACCTAAATTTAAAAATAATACTAACTGATGTATCAGTCCAACAAGGCCCAGTCTATGCGCATGGCATTTGGTAAGCTTGGTGCTTTGCCAGGCAACCCTAATGCTCAGCACAAAATCTTTGATTGTGCGAAAGTAATTATTGCCTTAAAGGACAGATCTGAGATCAACAGCAGAACAGGCTGCTTTCCCAAAGCCACATATTATTCTTTTTAATGTAGATCTGTTTTAACTCTGACCCTATCTGTGTCATTATATGAGACTTTATTTGGCTAAGGCCATGCCATGGCTTGTACATAGTGGCCAGGAAAAGGTAAGAAGGCAGGTGTAAAACACTAACTTTAAAATTTATTGTATTTATTCACCCCAATGCATAGTTGACACAGTCTCTGCTAATTGAGGATTCCACAGTCTAGATCAAGAGAAATAATTAGAAGACAATGATAGATAAAATTAGAGGGCACTAGGGGGACATGAAGTATGTCAGTTTGCTGGGACAGAGCCTTTTGACATATTCATCTATATAGGCAAAATGTCAATGGGAAATGACATACTGAATAAGTGGCTCCTCCATAAAAATTTTTTTAAAAGATATAAACCAAATAATTAGCTTTCTGGTACTGCTATAGTCTATGAAAATCAATGAGAATGGTCTCATCTATGTAGGTGGACTTTCCAAATAATTGAATCTTAACCCTTTTAGCTACAAAATATTTTTAAAATAACTTTAATTTTCTCTTGTGGAAATCTTTCTAAACGATCATGGATTTCTTCCTTTCCTTATGCAAAATGTATTGCTATGACACACTCCTGTTTGAGCTGTTTGAGCTCATGATGCACACTGATGGTTGCACGGGACCATCTCAGTGGTTATGCCCTGTACTGTGTTGCTACTGAAGTAACAGCTTGATGAACGCCCCTGCTGCACATCTATGTAATTTTGGTATCTTCTTCTTTGCTGAGAGTGTTCTCCTCTGGGTCTCAGATAATATCCTCCACTAGTACATCTCCTCTTTGACGTAATGCTTTCAACATGCTACCTTATTTTACATAAAGTGTCTAGCTAAGGGCCTGAGTCACTACTCAAGCTTTGTGACAACTATTTGACATTTTTTTTCTCCTCTTAACTCAGATTCCAAGCTATATAAAAGAGGGTCAGATCTGATCAGTGGATAGATTGGGAGTGGGTCAAGTCACTATTCTCAGAAATAACCAAAGTGTAAGGATTTAGGTACCAATAAAAGACTTCATTGGATAAATTCAAGAAAAACACTTTTTTCCCTAAAACGTTTTTAAGGCTGATAATGGGAAAAAATTCTTCTCATTTCTGGGCATACAGCACATCGAATTTATGTAGCATAGGTTTAAACCGAAATCTCTATCCCCTTATCCATACCCATTATTATTATTTTTTTAACATCTTTATTGGAGTATAATTGCTTTAAAATGGTGTGTTAGTTTCTGCTTTATAACAAAGTGAATCAGTTATACACATACATATGTTCCCATATCACTTCCCTCTTGCGTCTCCCTCCCTCCCACCCTCTCTACCCCACCCCTCTAGGTGGTCACAAAGCACCGAGCTGATCTCCCTGTGCTATGCAGCTGCTTCCCACTAGCTATCTATTTTACATTTGGTAGTGTATATATGTCCATGCCACTCTCTCACTTTGTCACAGCTTCCCCTTCCCCCTCCCCATATCCTCAAGTCCATTCTCTAGTAGGTCTGTGTCTTTATTCCCGTCTTGCCCCTAGGTTCTTCATGACCTCTTTTTTTTTTTTTCTTAGATTCCATACATATGTGTTAGCATACGGTATTTGTTTTTCTCTTTCTGACTTACTTCACATTGTATGACAGATTCTAGGTCCATCCACCTCACTACAAATAACTCAATTTCGTTTCTTTTTATGGCTGAGTAATATTCCATTGTACATATGTGCCACATCTTCTTTATCCATTCATCTGTCGATGGACACTTAGGTTGCTTCCATGTCCTGGCTATTGTAAATAGAGCTGCAATGGACATTTTGGTACCTGACTCTTTTTGAATTATGGTTTTCTCAGGGTATATGCCCAGTAGTGGGATTGCTGGGTCGTATGGTAGTTCTATTTTTAGTTTTTTAAGGAACATCCATACTGTTCTCCATAGTGGCTGTATCAATTTACATTCTCACTAACAGTGCAAGAGGGTTCCCTTTTCTCCACACCCTCTCCAGCATTTATTGTTTGTAGATTTTTTGATGATGGCCATTCTGACCAGTGTGAGATGATATCTCATTGTAGTTTTGATTTTCTCTAATGATTAATGATGTTGAGCATTCTTTCATGTGTTTGTCGGCAATCTGTATATCTTCTTTGGAGAATTGTCTATTTAGGTCTTCTGCCCATTTTTGGATTGGGTTGTTTGTTTTTTTGATATTGAGCTGCATGAGCTGCTTATAAATTTTGGAGATTAATCCTTTGTCCGTTGCTTCATTTGCAAATATTTTCTCCCATTCTGAGGGTTGTCTTTTGGTCTTGTTTATGGTTTCCTTTGCTGTGCAAAAGCTTTTAAGTTTCATTAGGTCCCATTTGTTTATTTGTGTTTTTATTTCCATTTCTCTAGGAGGTGGGTCAAAAAGGATCTTGCTGTGATTTATGTCATAGAGTGTTCTGCCTATGTTTTCATCTAAGAGTTTGATAGTGTCTGGCCTTACATTTAGGTCTTTAATCCATTTTGAGTTTATTTTTGTGTATGGTGTTAGGGAGTGTTCTAATTTCATTCTTTTACATGTACCTGTCCAGTTTTCCCAGCACCACTTATTGAAGAGGCTGTCTTTTCTCCATTGTATATTCTTGCCTCCTTTATCAAAGATAAGGTGACCATATGTGCGTGGGTTTATCTCTGGGCTTTCTATCCTGTTCCATTGATCTATATTTCTGTTTTTGTGCCAGTACCATACTGTCTTGACTACTGTAGCTTTGGAGTATAGTCTGAAGTCAGGGAGCCTGATTCCTCCAGCTCCGTTTTTCTTTCTCAAGATTGCTTTGGCTATTCGGGGTCTTTTGCATTTCCATACAAATTGTGAAATTTTTTGTTCTAGTTCTGTGAAAAATGCCTGTGGTAGTTTGATAGGGATTGCACTGAATCTGTAGATTGCTTTGGGTAGTATAGTCATTTTCACAATGTTGATTCTTCCAGTCCAAGAACATGGTACATCTCTCCATCTATTTGTATCAATCTTTAATTTCTTTCATCAGTGTCTTATAATTTTCTGCATACATGTCTTTTGTCTCCTTAGGTAGGTTTATTCCTAGATATTTTATTCTTTTTGTTGCAATAGTAAATGGAAGTGTTTTCTTCATTTCACTTTCAGATTTTTCATCATTAGTGTATAGGAATGCTAGAGATTTCTGTGCATTACTTTTGTATCCTGCTACTTTACCCAATTCATTGATTAGCTCTAGTAGTTTTCTGGTAGCATCTTTAGGATTCTCTACATATAGTATGATGTCATCTGCAAACAGTGACAGCTTTACTTCTTCTTTTCCTATTTGGATTCCTTTTATTTCTTTTTCTTCTCTGATTGCTGTGGCTAAAACTTCCAAAACTATGTTGAATAAAAGTGGTGAGAGTGGGCAACCTTGTCTTGTTCCTGATCTTAGTGGAAATGGTTTCAGTTTTTCACCATTGAGGACGATGTTGGCTGTGGGTTTGTCATATATGGCCTTTATTATGTTGAGGAAAGTTCCCTCTATGCCTACTTTCTGCAGGGTTTTTATCAAAAATGGATGTTGAATTTTGTCAAAAGCTTTCTCTGCATCTATTGAGATGATCATATGGTTTTTCTCCTTCAGTTTGTTAATATGGTGTATCACACTGATTGATTTGCGTATATTGAAGAATCCTTGCATTCCTAGGATAAACCCCACTTGATCATGGTGTATGATCTTTTTAATGTGCTGTTGGATTCTGTTTGCTAGTATTTTGTTGAGGATTTTTGCATCTATGTTCATCAGTGATATTGGCCTGTAGTTTTCCTTCTTTGTGACATCTTTGTCTGGTTTTGGTATCAGGGTGATGGTGGCCTCGTAGAATGAGTTTGGGAGTGTTCCTCCCTCTGTTATATTTTGGAAGAGTTTGAGAAGGATAGGTGTTAGCTCTTCTCTAAATGTTTGATAGAATTCGCCTGTGAAGCCATCTGGTCCTGGGCTTGTGTTTGTTGGAAGATTTTTAATCACAGTTTCAATTTCAGTGCTTGTGATTGGTCTGTTCATATTTTCTATTTCTTCCTGGTTCAGTCTTGGAAGGTTGTGCATTTCTAAGAATGTGTCCATTTCTTCCAGGTTGTCCATTTTATTGGCATAGAGTTCCTTGCAGTAATCTCTCATGATCCTATTTCTGCAGTGTCAGTTGTTACTTCTCCTTTTTCATTTCTAATTCTATTGATTTGAGTCTTCTCCCTTTTTTTCTTGATGAGTCTGGCTAATGGTTTATCAATTTTGTTTATCTTCTCAAAGAACCAGCTTTTAGTTTTATTGAACTTTGCTATTGTTTCCTTCATTTCTTTTTCATTTATTTCTGATCTGATCTTTACGATTTCTTTCCTTCTGCGAACTTTGGGGTTTTTTTGTTCTTCATTCTCTAATTGCTCTAGGTGTAAGGTTATATTGTTTATTTGAGATGTTTCTTGTTTCTTAAGGTAGGATTGTATTGCTATAAACTTCCCTCTTAGAACTGCTTTTGCTGCATCCAATCTTACCCATTATTTATCCATCCTCCCAAATATATCAATTTCTTTAGAACTAGAAATTGAGGTTTTGCCCTAAGAAACCACTCAAGAGCTTGGGAGGAATGCAAAGGTCCTTGATAAGCTCTTTCCCCTATTTTTCTCCTTTCTGCTCTCCACTCTTCCTGTTCCCTCCCTTCTGACCCTGCTGGATTTCCAGGAGTTCAAATTTCAGAATCTGTGGTTAGAAGGGGATCTCCTTGCTGTTTGGATGAGGAAGTGGAGGCCTGGAGAGGGAAGACAAGTCTCCCTCTAGCTCAGGGTGAGAGTGGGACATATACTCTGGGCTGACAGAGCCACCCACCTCACTGCTCCCTGAGAAGCGCAGATCATCATGGTGCCCTCTCCACGGGCCCTGAGCAGAGGCATCCTCAGTGGGTGCCAAAGACCTTGTTCTGCTTTGCCTCTCTCTCACTTCATATTTCCACAACTTTTCCCCTTTAGTCTATGTCCTATTCCTAGACCTCTAGTTTAGCCCATAGCAGTCCTGTCCAAGCTTTGGCCTCTCTGTCTTACCCCCCTCCCCATATCATTCCCATTTTTGCTTTATCAAGATAAATCAGTGTGCGTCCTGAGGTCTGTCACTCTGGAAAGGCAATTTAATAAATAAATTAATTAATTAATTAATTAATAAATTAATCTCTCATAAGAAGTTAATGACTTATTAAGAGCTTAGGATATTAAGACCTCACTATTTGTATTTGGCTTGTAATGGAAGATTTCTATAGGTACAAAGCCTTAACCCCAAGTAATGACTGTTGAGTGAAGGAATTTCAGCTACGACTTATTTTGGAGTGGGGAGGTGATGGAAGAGAGTAGAGTGGGGAAGGTCTAATTTGATGTTGTTAAATTATTAATGAGGCATTGTAAGCCTACGTTTCCCTATATCTAAGGGGGCATTTGGGCTTCAGTAATCCTGGAAAGAGTCCTACTCCTGCTACTGACTGTTTCCTAATCTGATTTTTTTGTTCTTTACTCTTCAAGAAGGTTTTCCATGAGAAACCACTGAACTTGTCTTCCTTAGGATAAAGACCAGATGTGTGCAGCCCTTAAGTGCTCTCAAGAATGAAGAAGCTAGTTTCCCTAGCAGCTTGGACTGCTGAAATGTGCAGTACCCTTCCAGAAACTGTGGACGTGGCTAGTCCAAAGCTAAACCAGAAAATCATCAAAGTTTGTTTGCATCTTGTTCATCCCATCAACTAAACTCTCCCTCACCCTTTTCTCCCCTGTGCATTCCTAATTCTGTTCTCCAGCATGCCTTCATCCGTTCTCCATCCTTCCCATCCCCAGGGCTGGTTTATTCACTGGGGCCTTTTCTTTTCTAACATATTTTTACAAAGATGAAATCTGGTTAAAATAAGATCCAAGAGAATGTCTTTGAAGAATAAAAAGGGCCAACTTGTCAAAAGGGATCACATGAAACCTGAGGAATGTGATAAAGAGGGGAGAAGGGGGTTCTCAGGCAGCCAGCCAGCCCCAGATCAGTCTTAGGGGTAAAGTGTAAAGCAGTGGTTCTCAAGCTTAAATGAGAATAGGAGTCAGGGGTATCTTATTCACTTAGGAGTTTCCCAGGCCTAATCTTGAGGATTCTGATTTGTAAGTTTAGGGGACAGCCCAGACTTTTAAATAAGCATTTCAAGAAATGTTGCTACAGGTGGTCTTTGGAATATACCTAGAGAAACTCTGGAGTGTGGGGTGACATGTGGTTGGTTGGATATCTCTGGGCTCCACCCACCCTGAGAAAGGCAGGAGGACCAGAGCTTTATCCTTCATCCTAACAGATGTCACCTTGCGTCTCACTCAATAAGTCTGGCTTTAGCTGATTGGTCCTTAATTACCACCCCCTCCTTCCACTCCCCAACCAAAGGAGGTTATAGTGGGATAAAGAGACTGGTCTGCATTACAGTGGCTTGTATCCTAGTAACAATTCAACAGACAGGCTGATTCTCCCTCAAGATTCTTTTCTTCAACTAATTTTTGGAGACCTAAGTCTTCTTCACACCACACAAATCATGATTCTGCTTAATTTTTCTCCATATACCAATTAAAGCAGATGAGTAGGAAGTGGGAGATCCATTAGAAGGCAGTTCTAAATCATCCCTCTTTAGTAAGACCCAAGGCTATAATCCATTTATTCATCAGAACCCCATAGCAGGTACCCCTTTAGTATTTTATTGATATATATATATATATTTTATTCAACACTGACATTTTATTTTCTGAAGTTTATCATTTTTACAAAACAGAACAAAAAGCAGGTATCAAAAACAGCAAAGAGTTTACAGAATTTCTGCACCAGTTTCCACACAAGTCAGTGATTATGAAACTGGTGTCTAATGTAAATACTAGATACAGTCTGATTTCCTTCTTGGTCATAAGCATTCAGGTGGTTTGTTTTAGAGCTACTGAATAATTACTTTTCATAAGCGACGGTCATTTTTTGAGAACCGATTTGGTTTGTCCAGCAAAGTAAACACTTTTTGATGTGTGGCATTTTCTTTTTAAAAAAACACTGAGCTAAAATACAGAATGTGTATGTGTTTGGATCCTAACCAAATCTTTTGAGATCCCAATTACCCTGAAGAACACTGAAGACATTTATAGGACATATTAAATACTAGTTATATACCTCATAATGTTGAAGGCCGCTACTATAATTCTAAAGAAAATAGCATTTCATTCAGCGGCTGCCCAGAGTTTGAACTACATCATAGTTTCCACATCCTTTCTGATTTGGAGTAGTTTCCCCAAATAGGGCCATATTATTAGAAAAAGAATTTTATGCTCATGCCAAACAGGGTCTGGCATTTTATAGATACATTTGTGTAGAGCAAGATTTCTTGCTCTGTACCCCAGGTGACCACAAAGAAATCAAGAGGCCACGATTATTGGATGCTGAGAGGAAGAAGCGTACTTAAACTCACATAATCTGGAGGCGAGTAGAAACAGAGTTGGAACGTGGTTGTGGTGTTCAGTCACCACTTGTTCCAGGAACACATTTCGTTTAAATAAGGGAAGTATAGTCCAGTTTTGCAATGTTAATAGCTGCCAGTATCTCAAACCTTTTTTATAAATTTATCTGAGGGAATGGCATGCCAGTTAATTCATTTTGCACAGTTTTGCGGAGGTATTTATTACAGAGATTTATATAGAATGTATAGTCATAAGGAATCAGCCACATCATCTTGACCCACTCCCTTACTTAAAAAAGAGAGAAACCAAGGCCAAAGACTTAAGGAAACTAGTAGGCCCCTCCAACCCCCAATACCTAACTAACTCCTCTTCTTTCCTTTGGGAACTTGTCTTTCCATGAGGACCACATCCCCACTCCAGGGAAAGATATGACCAATCAGATCATCCCATCACCCAGAGCTCAGTGATTGGTTCAGGTGCAAGGACTTGACTACTAAGGCTGACTGAGCTATGTGGGAAGGTCTTTTCCTACTGGGGTTGCTAACCTAGGAAAACAATAATCTGGGACTGCTGCCACCACCCTGCAGAATGTTTGTCTGAAGACCGAAATGAAGCAGAGAGACACAAAGAGCTGTGAGAGGGGAAATGACTGAACCAGGGTAACATCATTTGAGCCTCAGGATCCCACTGAGTTGGAATTTAGTCCTTGAAATTCTAGTTGTGTGAGTCAATGAAGTCCCTTTCATTAAGCTAATTTGAGTTGAGGATTGAAACTTGCCAGCTGAAAGACCCCTGATTAGTAACATGGCCTTGCCTGGTTCTGGAAGCTTTAGGTACAATGGCTCCTGGTACCCAGTTCTCCTGCCTGGGTGTATGAGCTTCCGTGCTCTGTGGCAGTAGGTCTTAAGCTTTAGAATGGATAAGTATCAACTGCATTATCTGTTAAAATGCAGATTCCTGGGCCCACAAAGATTCAGATTCAGTGGGATTGGGTGGCAATGACCATAAATCTGTCCTTTGTCAAGCTTTTTCCTGAATGAGAAAAGTCCTTATGGTGGCCTGGGAGGCTGTTCTATTCACTGGCTGTCACAGCTGTTCCCATCACACTGTTTCTCTTAAGGTCCACAAACATGCCAGGCTTGCTCTGGTCTTAGAGCTTTATCTTAGCTGGTCCCTCTACCTGAAAAGTTCTTTACTCCAGGTCTGTCTACTGCTAAATCATATCCTTCAAGCCTTGGCAGGAATGTCACTTCTCAATGAGTCCTATTCTGACATTCCTATTTAATACAGAAACACACCTCCCACCCCACCCATATCCATTACCTTATTTTTGTTTTTCCCTGTAATTCTTTTTATCTTCCGAAGTTCTCTACCATTTATTTCTTATGGCTATTTTCTATCCTGTTCCTCCTCCATCTCCTTTCCCCCCACTAGGATACAAGCTCCAGAAGAGCAGAGATCTTTCATGTGTTCACTGATGTATCTTAAGTATCTTCAGCACATAGTAGGCACTCAATGCATATTTTTTGAATGAAAGTGCTGTCAGTTCGAAGTGATTTCTGGCTCTGTAAAAATTCCATACTGCCATGTGGACATTAATTCTTTTACTTTCTTAATATCTCATAATCCAGATTACCAGATTTCCCTTTCCTTTGAAACTGAAAAGTAATGAGAAAGACAAGTATGAAAAGAAAGTTCCTACCTTGTTGTGATGCTCCATATGGGTGCCTAGATGGGGTCAGCTATGCTCCAGCCAGCCTCACTTTCCATAGATCTCCTTAGGGCTGAGTGCACAGTTTACCAATGCCAGTTTTGGTTTTGACTTCAGAAGTTTTCTGGGGAGAGGAGTTTTTCTGTTACCATATTGCCCTTAAATATAAGCAACTAGACAGACGTGTCTCAGCATTAGGGGCTGGAGACAGGGATGCCTTTACTTAAAGACAGTGATTCTTCCTAGCAGAGGGGATGTCACCTAGTTTACACATATTCATAAATATTTTTACTTGTGCTTCAACTCAATTCAGGCTATCTTCTTTAGTGCTTGATGATTTTGGAACAAGGCAGTAAGAATCAAAGTTTGACTAACGACTGTCTTTAGGGGTCTTAGGTCATCAAAACTGATGTCTATTTGCTTTTTTTAAAAAAAAGTATTTAAATTAATTACCTAAATATCCTAATATTCACATTATACCACTTAATCTAGTCCTTTAAAATAGGCATTTAAGATTTCAACTAATATTTATTCTTGTGAAGCAAAACGCTGCTTGCTACTTTCCTTGCTCAGTTTCTGGGAGCTTGAGCAGCTGCTGTTGTGTGTGCTGAAGGGAAATTGGATTCTTAAAGAAAGTGTTTAATCTTCTCTATTAAGCAATTAAATAAAATGGGCTCTGGGAGTATGTAGCAGGTGGGTTTGGAAGTGAAAAAAATTTTCGAAAATCACGTTTTGCGTTTTAAGTGGATGTTTAAAAATGCAATGGCGTACATTTAAGAGAAAATGATGATGAGGGAGTTTTTATTAATTGCTTCAAGTCAAGAAAGGCTGAATATTAAAGAACTTATACAATGAAAGGAGAAGCCGCTTAAGTGGAAGTAGGCCCTGAAGTTAAATGAGATCAATCTCAAAGGACACAGTGCAACTTATTTCAAATAGTTCAGATTTTTCTCCTTTGAAAAAAAAGTATCGATAAAAAAATGTATCACCGCTTTATTTTGCAGAGTCGCCCTTCACGGCTATGTCGCCATTGCTCGGGCACCTCAGAAATACACTGATTAGAGGTCGAAATGAAAACAAAACAAAAACGAAACCGGCAGTGCTATTCTCGCAGTCATTAAAGGGGCTGTCCTTTTAATGCACTCGCTTTTAATGAAAAGGGAAAGGAATATTTGATATGCCTTGACATTTGGTCCCTTTCCGCGAAATCTGAAACTTGAGACGCAAAACATTCCGCAGTTGTCGGTGAAATACCTGCCTTAAAAGCAGAACCACAGTGAATGTCTTTGGCCCGGAATTCCAGAGACTAATTTCCACCCCTCCCACGGAGTCACCTGCTCAGGGGGAACCCCGGCCAGAAATCCGGGTCGCGCCAGGTCAAATCTTGCGCGTCTCTTGTTTACTCCGCCCGGGGCAGGGCGGCGGCGCGGCCGCTGGGTGGGGAGGGCCGCTTCGCCCCGCGGCGCTTGGGCACTCGGCTCTGCTCGGCTCGGCTGCTTGGGCGCCCGGGAGGGGCGGCGCGCGGTCCCCGCCCGGCCCGGAGACCACCCGGACGCGGCCCTCAGGGCGTCCGCTCGGCCTGGCGGCCCCTCGCCGCGGTCCGGCTGCCGCGGCCTCCCGGGAACCTCCCCCGAGGGTGCACACGAGTCCACACAGGCAGGCTAGCGGCTCGAGGGAGCCCCGGTGTCCCCCGGGTGTCGCCGGGCCGGGGAGGAAGCCCAGCGCCCCGGCCCCACTCGCCTGGGATTCCCCCGCCCCCTGGCCCCGCTCTCCCCGCTCTGGGTGTGATTTCACTCGCGTCCCTTCGGAGGAAGGGAAGCGCGCAGGCTGGAGGCGGCTGCTCGCCCCAGGTCCCAGCGCAGCCCACCAGGAAACCGGCAGCTGCTCCCCGCGCCGCTGCCCAAGCCGATTTGAATACCCCGGCGAGGGCGGGCCGCGTTACCCGAACAGGGTGCGCCCAGGGAGCCCTGAGGAGTGACCCCGGGGAAGGCAATGGGGGCATTTCGAGCGCGTGAAAAGTTCGTGCTTCCGCAGGGGCAAGGGAAGGGCTACTAAAACACTTTGCAAAGCTCCAGAAACGCAGCCAGGAGCTACAGTCTGATTTTCTTTTTCTTGACCGATAGCATAAATTTGAGTAGAGGCGGGGGCGAGGGAGAGGAAAGGGATCAGAAGTACCCGGACAAAATCATAAAGACAATACTAATTATTCTATAATTCCGTGTGTCTTCAAGACAGGGAACTATCATCTGGGGAATGGGGAAGATGGGGGTGGGGGGAGGAGGTTTCCACATCCCTAAAGGAAATTCTCAGGCTCCCAGAGACGCCCAAGGTTTTTTTTTTGCAAGACAAGTAGAGACCGGCTCTCCGGGGAGTTCCCCGACCGGAGCGAGCGGGAGCGCGGCCGCGATCTTCCCGCCCGGAGCGGCCTTGGCAGGGCCCGGCCCTGCCCTCCCGGTCGCCTCCCTCCCCAGTCTCCCCGCACGCCGCTCAACCCTCTCTGTTCGCCGGCTCCAGACTGGTTTTTCTGGTTCAGCCTCCCTCCCTGGGACGCGCTGGGGGATCCGATGACGTCGCTGGCTGAGTCTCTCCCTCTTCCTCCCTCCCTCCCTCCGCCTCTCCCCCCGCCCGCCCTCGCCGCGCACTCCTCCTAGTAACTTCTGTTCGGGGAGGCGCTGCCAGGAATAACCCGGTGCGTCCACAGACCGGGAGGGGAGGCGGCCGCTGCGGCTCCCGCACGCAGACTACTGCGGCCCGGGCCTCGCGGCTCCCTCCCGAGCCCGGTGGCCCCTGCCCCGGGCCCATCTCCGTACCGTGTCAGAAAAATAAATAAAGGGAAGAGGAGCCTGGGCAGGCGGTCGGGATCGCTTCCCTCCCTCCGCGCCCGCCCTCCCTCTGTCCTTAAGGAAATGCTACCAGACACCCCCCACCAGACACGCTCAGCCTTGGCGAGGAGCGGCCGCCGCGGCAGCGAGAACAAGGGCACCAGGGGGGTTTCCTCCCCCTCCTCCTCTCCCTCCTCTTCCTCCTCCTCCTCTCCGTCCTCCTCCTCCTCCTCCTTCTCAGCGGTGACTTTCCAGGTGAGCGGCCGCCGCTGCTGCTGCGAGGATCCCCCTCGCCCGCTTGGGCTCGGGCCGCCGCGTCGCGCCCTCCTCCCGCCCCTGTCACCCGGCGGCGGCCGGGAGCTGACAGCCGCCCGAGGGGCTCGCGGCCCGGAGGCTGGCGGCCGGCGGGAGGCGGGCTGGAGGTGAGGGGGTGGAGAGGAAGCGAGCGGGGCGCCGCCGAGCGCTGTCTCTCCCCACCGGAGGAGGGTCTCCACAGGAACATCTTCGGTGACTGTGGCACAAGTCTTGGCCAAGTTGTGTCCTGGACGTTGAAGCTCCCGGGAGCCCGGAGCAACTTGGAGGGTCTCCCGGCCAGTTAACCATATTCCTACACGTCTCGACTTTGGGGTGCTGGGTGCAGCCTTGGGGTGCGCGGAGGGCGGACAGACCATTCGGGCGAGCGGAGCGGCGGGAATCTAGGTTCCTCGGCTCGGTAAGTGGCCTCGGCGCGGTGTTTTTCCTGTCTCCTTTAGCATTAGGAGCTCGTTTCACTTTACACGAAATCGCCTCCGCCGGACCCCACGGCCCCTCCCGCCGCGCGCCCCCGGCTTCGGGCGGGCGTCCACAGGGTGAGGGTCGCCGGGGGCGGGGATGGGGGAGACCTCGGTAGGGGGGTCCGGCGCGTTGGGAAATGCGGGGAATACCCTGGCCGAGGAGCTATGCAGATGAGGGGACGCTGTTTTGCGTAAGGTCCTGGGGGGGGGGGGAGGGGGCGGCGCGGGAGCGCTGGAGGCAGGAATGTGCCTGGTTACTAATGAGGGACGTGCACCGGCGTGCACCGCCGGGCCACCGCTGCGGCTGCCGCGGCCGCCGGCCGCCAGTCTTCAGGTAGCGGGGGAGGGGGCCGCGCGGCGCTGGCCGGGGGCGGGCGGCCGGGCGGCGCGAGGGCCGGGCCGCCGGCCTGCGGCCGAGCGTGCGCAGCGCAGGAGCCGGCTGTTGGCATTTCGGCGACTCCTTTCTCCTCCCGAGCGAGGAAGGAAGGAAGGAACGAGAGAAGGAAGGAAGCGAGGAAGGAGGGGACTGACTCGATGGAAGGTTCAGGCGGAGGCGCCCTCGGCTTGCGGGTGCACCGACCGCAGAGCGGCTCCCCGCGCGGCGGGCTGGCCGGGGGCGCGCGGAGACGGGTGGGGGCGGTTTGCATGCGTGTTCCTCTGTGCGTCTGCCCGGGGACCGGGAAGGGACATGTGTGTTTGGGCTGTGCACTGTGGGGAGCTGGGTCTGCGCCTTTATGTCTGTTCCCTGAAGTGGGTGGAACGTTGGCCCGTTCCGGGAATGTTCCATGACGTGGTGCAGCCACAGGAAGGGGGTTAACGAGGGGCTCTCTGCCGCGGCGGCTCTGCCGGCTGCTATCAAAGCAGATGTGCTGCCGCTGCTCCTCCTCCTCTCTCACCTCCCTTCACCCCTCCCCCCGCCTTTCCATTCTGAGCGTCTGGTACTGGTAGGGGTGAGACAGGAAAACACTGCTGGGCGGGGGGGGGTGGGGGTGGGGATGGGGGTGGTGATGTGTGTGTGGTGTCTGTCGTATTTGGTGGGGGAGACTCCAGATCTGCTCTGCCAGCCCAGCTGTTATCACAGATCGGTGCGCTTTTTACGCATGTGCCTCCCGTGTCCTGTCCCTCTTACATAACACATCCAGTGCAGCAGAGGACACGAGAAAATGCGACCCCGGCCCTCCAAGCCCAAACTGGGTGAGGGGATTGAAGGTCAGGAAGTGTCCCTCGGTGTTGTCCTTTAGGGACGTGGCTCCAGTGGGGGAAAAGAAGGGGGGGAAGGAGGGTTTTCTTCAAGTGGCTCTTCTTCTTGTCTGACTTGAAAGCATCTAAGTAAAAAGGACTGCAGGAACTAGTCCTCTCTAATGGGAAAGCTTTTACATGCTACGCCGAAGAAAAGTGGGTACTTTAACCTCGGGAGTGCAGAGAAGAGAGAGGGTCCTTAATAAAGACACTCGGAGGAGATGGGCAATAATACGTGCGGGGTAGGGGGCAGTGGGGATGGCTTTGCAGGGACCGGAGGAATCCCCTGATAACAGATAGGTTTCGCTGGAGGGTTTAGGACACCTGTAATGGTTTAGAATTCGCACAGGAAGCGGAGTGTGCAACTGACATTGCAAAAGCCTTACTCTCTGCACAGTTACTTAGGCCTAAAATGAACATAAAAAGGCTCGTTTCCGGTACTTTCATTATAGTGGAAAATTTGAACTGATTTTTCTCCTTCCTTTTTTTGCCATTTTAAAAATAATTCAGTCTACTTCCAAATTAATATTGGTACCCTCCCCCATCCCCAAAGGCTAGACCTGGGTAAGTCACAAGAGAGCTGTGTTTTTCTAGCATGCTCAGAGCCCTAGTCAAGGGCTATTGATTTTTCTCTTCAGTACAGTTGTTTCTTCTGTAGTGCATAATCAAGCCCAGAAATTACTTGAAATATTAATAAGATCCATTTTAATTAAGTTTGCAATGATCTGTCCTCCTAGAAAAAGGCAGTTTAACTTTATTAGAAACATTTCCTCTAGTGATATAGTAATATTTGGTGATATTTGTCCTTGAGGAAATCAAGTTTTAAAAAATATTTGCATATATATTATGTGTAGGTATGTATTATATATATTATATTCATATCACATATATATATATTAGAATTTGCAAATGTCCTGTGCTTTTTCACCTTATAAGAGTGCCAAAGCAAAATTTTAACCAAGAAGATTGTGTAATGAGTAGATTGGTTTTGATTTTTAGGATATAGGCCAAATAGTTTATCAAGACAGAAATGCCCTCCACGTGAGTAAAATGCATATCATTTTCATTATTCAGACAAAATTCCTGTGGAACACCAAGAAGTCATGGTACCAGATGAAAACTGTGCATTTTCATTTTGAGGTGAATGGGATTTACCAACATCACCTTAATGATAGTGTGCTTCAAGTGTCATAATCCCTTTTGACCACTAGGTTTGAAATGCAGTATATTTCTTATATACAGAAAAATGTTACATTACAATGGTGAATCTTTTGAAAATTGTCTGAGTTTCTTGCTTTGAACATAGGTCAGGTATAACACAAAATCTGCTTGTTGGCGACTATGTTTCTGTGATGGTGACTATTTTATGTGGTGGCTTTATTAGGGACTGCTTTTATTTATGTAAGGGTATTTATGATTAAACTGATGTGAAATTGATTTGGGGACAATTTTGAGAATGGTAATATATTAATGATATTACAAATTAAGATATAAGTGATTTTTAACTGGTTAGATCCTTGTGGAGTTCTTTGGAAAAATACCATTAGAATAGATAAAACATGTCTATATTTCTCTTAAACATGGAATGTAAAAGTGAATTTACTATGTATATGTTATCACATAATGAAATCATGCTATTTGACTACACTGAAAGATTAGCCAGAAGAATCTTTTGATTGATCAGGCTCCTTTTACATGAGATGTGTTTACAAATGTTCTTGTTACTATGAAACCAAAACAGAGACAACATGTATGCAGGTGTTCCTTGTGGAATAATGGTACATGTGTCTGCTTGAGCTTTTGGCACTTTGTCACTGTTCAAAAAATTAGGCTGAATCTTGTATGCTGATTCAGTCTAAAATGAAGAATCTTTAAGAATTTACCAGTTTTGTTTTTTGAAGCAGGACTTATTTCAACAAGTAGCAACAACAAATAACATGTACTCTATCTGTGTTGGTTTTAGATTTTTGAGTTATCAGTAATTAGCTGAAGTTAATCAGAAAGCTTCAACATACGAAAAGTAGCTTTAAAGACTTATAGAAAATGTTATTTGGCGTGGAAAGTGTAATCCATTAAGACAGGGAATAATTTAATACCTGATGTGGTAACTATTATAATAAGGGGAAGGTGGCTAAGATCAACTGGGTAGATGGTGGTGGATCAGACTAATCACCTATGTCTATCACAAATAAACACTGTTTTCATGTTTGGTTCATAGCCAACATCAGTGGAACTCTCTGTAGGTCTATGCAGTAGTCCTGTAGGTGGAGAAATGGTTTGCAATTTAAATCTCCACCTGAAAATTCCAGTGATATGCTTCTGGTTAATGTATTTATATATGAATTCATTGTGAATACATATTTTGGCTAAAACTTGGTAGGTAAGTATTGCACCTTTTTAAGTGATATTATAAAAAGGAGCAGAGGCAGTTTTCTAACTCAACTCAGTGGACTTCAGATTTCATAAGGAACTTCAGACCATGTGTATGGCTTTGCTGTAACCACAGGGGCAGAGCCTTCATTAATCTTGAGTAAAACTACAGTGAATGTTCCAGTGAGTCTTCTCAAAGTTTGAAGTTGTGGGTGAACACAGAAGATGGAGGGAAAATGGGAAAACTTTATGAAAACAAGATTGTGCTTATTTGAAGCAAATTTTGTAAGTGATGTAATTTTCTGTTTGTTCCTGGTATTTGATCACAGTCAAAAGCATTGCTTTCTATATGCTATTTATGGCAACGCTAACAAAAAGGAGGTTTTAAATCAGTATTTGTAGCTATGAGATGGCTCTAAATAATTTGGAAAAAATATTTCAGCATTTTGTCTATTCCCGTGAAGCAACACCCAGGTCTTTATATACAAGGAGAGGACACAGCTTACTTGGTCTGTGCAATCTTTGGTTTCTCTGAGGTGGATCATGGCTACTAGCATGCAGTTAGATATAGGACTATACCGTCTTAAACACTGCATTTTGAATAGAATCAGAACTGCTTGATATTTTGTGTCACCATTGTCCTGGGCCAAATAATGCGCTGCTAATCTTAACATACACTCCCGTTACCCATCATGTGTGCTATTAACTGTGACGTGTGATCTATCCTACAAGTGTCCATAATGTTAGATTTCCTAACAGTTACAAATTTGGAGTCTGATCATTTGACATATTTGAAGAAAGTGCTTTGGAGAGAAACGATGGAAACGATGTTTGTGTGCCTTAAGACAATTCTGGGCAGAAAGCAGGTGGGGTTTGACCTACCCCTTCGGTCACAAGATGGTTGGATGTAAGGTCAGGAAGTACTCAGGGACGTCCAGCATTTTTGACTTGTCACTCACTTCTAATCTTAGCCCTTTCTTCAGAGTATTATGACAGGTGCCCCTGTTGTCTTGATCAATGCAATTTATTCGTCCATTCATTCAACCAGTATTTACTATGGGTCAGGCCTTGTGCTAGACACCAAAGGTATAATGATGACCCAGACCAGAAAAAGAGCTTGTAATCTAGTGGGGCCGACAGATAGTAATCATGAGGTTTGTTATACGTACTATGGAAGAAATGTAAAGGAGTGTATAACAAGGGGTCTACCGCCCCTGTCTGGGAGTGAGGAAGAGGTCTCTCTGAGGAGGTGATGTTTGAGCTGAGACTGCAGGATAAATAAGAGAAGAAAAAGGTAGGTGGGGAGAGGGAGAATATTGTACAAAGAAGAAACGATGCAAATGCACTGAGGTTAGGGGATGTACAGTGTTTTGAGGAGTTGAAAGCAAGCCAGTGGGGCTGGAGGGCACATAACAAGAGAGGTAATGCAAGGTGAGGCCAGAGCATGTGGGCACGTTGACCACATGAATCATTATCTAACTTGGCATAAATGGAGACTGTCCTTGGCAAATCAGGGCAGGTGATGACCCTACTATTAGCCATGTTAGAGACTGATCGTTGGAGAGGGAATTTGGGGGGCAGGGCCTAGAAGCTGGAGGAGGCTTATGTATAGCATGTGTCTTTTCACAATGCTTCCACATAAATGACCCCCTGGAAATTTGTTATGATTTTATGTGCTGACATTAGTTTGAGGGGTTTAGTTGTATAATTATTTGCAGATAATTTTTTTTAGGAATAAATAATTTGTTTTAAAAAATAATTATTTGGGGCTCCAGTTAACCAAATTGGCCAGCATCATTGATTCAGTTAATGAATAACTGCAAATTCAAAAGTCTCTCCAAGGTCACTGTGTGAAGTAACCGATTAATCTTTAGAGCCCTGCATGAGCTGGATCCGTATGATTCTAAATAGCTACTAAAACAGTCAATTCCCCAGATAATTTGTCTACATGTTTGCAAATATCAGAAAGTTTAGAGGAATTTGGATGTGATTTTTTTACTTTCCATATGATGAGGAGTCAGTGTAATACATACAAAAGGGTATGAAGGCAAAGAATAGAAAAAAAGAGGTTCTTGAAATACAGCATTCCTTTATGTAGCCTTGGACTCATATTCCATTTTGTCAGCGGTATCATTTAACTATTTGCTCCCTGTTTTAAAATTTATATAATGTAGAAAATTCTATTTAGGTGGCAGAAAGGGTATGTAGTAATTCCAAGCCTGGGCTGTGGAGTCATACTGGGGGTCAGAATGAGTAACTGAGAGAATAAAAGGGCAAAGATCCCTGACTGCCAGAATTTTATAGTCTAGAGAAGGCATATGGCTTCTAAGTAAACTTTATTAAAACTTACTAGTGATTTTATTTGAACTAATTATAGAGTCACAGAGAGTTATAAATATACTACAGACAGGTCCTATGTACTCTTCACTTGGTTTTTTCCCAGTGGCTGCCTTCTAGAATGAGAGTATTATACCAAAGCAAAGAAATTGATATTGTTATATGGCATGTGTATACTCCTAAGTCTTGTTACCACAGATATAGATTCATGTAACTACCCTGCAATCAAGAAACAGAACCAAAAGATGTTCCTTGTGCTGCCTTGAGGAGGTGTGGATATAGATCATACCTATCTCCTTCCTCCCCACCATCCCTAAATCTAGACAATAATTAATTTGTTCTCCATCTCTGTAATTTCTTCACATTAATAATGTTAAATAAATGGAATCATATAGCTACAGCAAAAAAAACCCAAAAAAACAAAAAACCAAAAAAAACCCCAGAAAAACAAGTGAAAGCAGTGTATAAATGAAGGCATATTTTTTTCCAACAAGAAAGATTAGAAAGTCTTTATGGGAAGATGTGATTTTTTTGATTGGGGGCCTTTGAAAGTTGAGTAGAATTTCGGTGAGCAAAAAGGGAAGGGAGGGCTTCAGCATAATTTGATCTGGAGTCGTGGGGAATAGTTAAAAGTAACGGGAGGGAAAGAACAAGGTGAGCCTGGGAGGGCATATTGGTTCCAGATCCTGTGGGGCTGTATAGCCCTCCTAAAAAAGCTGGACTTCACTTAAGGTTTTTGAGCAGAAGAGTGATGCTATAGTATGTATGTTTTAGAAAGATTATAAGGGTATAGGGGATACTGCAACTAAGACCCGGCGCAGCCAAATAAATAAATAAGTAATTTTAAAAAAGGGTGTGTGAGATGGATATCTTGGTAGCTAAGAGGCAGTAAAATTTCTGTAATGCCCAAAAGAGAAGTAACTACTCTCTTCCTTCTACTGAGTAGTAGATTGATACTACTGCCTAACAATAGGAATTCTTTCATCCTGTTAATGGACATCTTTAAAGCACCCTATAAAATAGTAACAAGAGTGATTAAAATATTTTGATAAACATGGCCAAATAGATATGGCAGATTGTCACTCTGAACTACATTTTAAGTACAGTACTGCATTATTATTGTAACCTACTACAAAACTTTTTACTCCAGAAAATACTCATAAATATAATAGTGAAAGTTGACCATCAAACACCAACTTATAAAAATGGTTATACTTAGAATTACAAGGTGTTTGTGTTTTTAGGTATAAATATTTAAGAAATGAATAGATGATTCATTCCATGGTTTATTAGAGTGCTGCTTTTTATTTGATACCCAATTGTACCTAACTCATGACAATACTGGACAGATAGCCTAGTGCAGTGTATTTGAAAAGCAGTGTTTTTTTGACAAAGATTTATTTGGTGGTTTCATTTTCTCTGAAAAAGAAAGCAGGAGCTCACTAAAGCTCTTATTATTTGCATTGTGGCAGATTCACTCAATTTCAGAAGCTTAACAAATAGATGGGACTTTTGAAACTAGGCAGTAGGTAAATGTAGACACACCCTCATTTGTATTTGCTTGGGGATCTGTAGGCATGCATATGTGTATGGGCACGTGTGTGCACGTGAACACACACATATACTAATCTTAGAAAATCATATGTATTCAGTGAGAAAGAAAATTTTGATACGTAAAATACAGCATAGTAATTCTCATCCTTATAGTCGCAGGAAGTATTTCTTTTAAAATGGAGATTAGGTCTAATTCCATAAAAAGAAGATTATAGGAAAGGTAATTTAAATTGTAAGCAGCTTTGTTCACTAAAATGCTACATTCATTTGAAACATGTTTTATTTCTTTTGGAAGCCAGACAACTAGTTTAATAGTGTACATATGAAACACTAATTGGGCTTGTTAATTGGATGCAATTAAACTGAGGTTATTTTATACTGCTTAATTGTCTGACAATGACATGCATTGCCATGCCTGTGTAATGTGAGGCAAAAACTGGGGGTATAATGGGAGTGGGGGGGGCGGAGGACGTAAGGTCTAGTTGTGTCTTTGCAATTAACTTTCCGTCAAAACTTGGAAACAGGTCATTTTAAACTCTCTGGACTTGATTTGGAAATGGAAAGGATGGGAACAGATGGCCTCTAAAGCCTCTTCCAACTCATATTTTATCAGTTTATAAATTCTACTTTGTAGTTATAGAGAATGCAGTGTCATTATATTCTGTAATTATGGTATTACAAGGATGAACTAAACACTTAAAAAAATCACCACAGTGCCAATTTAGCAAATCCGTTAGAAGGAAAGGAATTTAGGCTTGAAGAGCACGTACTCTGTGCAGGCTTCAGACCAGGCACTCTCCAGTAACAAACCCGAGAAGATTTGTTGCCATATTCATGGTTACACTTGAGGAAACGGAGACTCAGAAAGGTTAAGTGGTTTTTGTAAGGACACTCTGATAGTTGGTGGTGAAGCAGGATTTGAACTCAGGGCCATTTGGTTCCAAAAACGTTTGGTCTTTTCACCATTCCATACAGCATAAGCAATTGTTTACACATCAAAATTATTTCAAAAATTTAAAAAATCGTCAACCATTTTATCCCTTAGCAAAATGTTCTTCACAACAGTTTATGCACATCGGCCAGTGGGAAACGCAGGTAGCCCTAGGGGTTAAGAGCCTGGTTTGAAGTCAGACAGAACTGGGTGAATTCCAGCTCCATGACCAGCTGGGGGAATTTAGGAAGGTCAGTTACCTTTCCGAGGTTACAAAATGAGGATGGTAATATCTGTTTAAGGGCCATTGTGAAATTTTTGTGAGAATGTGTATACCAATCTCAATGAGCACACAGTAAACATTTGATACCTGGTAGCTATGATTATTATTAAGAAAAGGTGAGATCAAAAGAAATGACAATAAAATACTTACATTTGATTGAAATGGTTTAAGAAATGAAGTCAGAAGGCACTTGTTTTTCAATAGTTAACAAATGCGAATAGCAATTAAAGTTCGGGGTGTTCTTCCTTTAGCTCAGCCAGTGCTACACTAGTGAAGTGAACTAAATTCTCTGGTTCTCTGTGGATCATCCTTCTGGAGTTTTTGGTCTAAAAATAGCCTTTGGGGCCGGAATTACCCAACTTGAACTTCTACGTAAATTGCAAGAGCCAGAGAATCAGTATTTACCCCTGGGGCCTTGGGCTTTCTTAGGAGACCAGCTAAAGTGTTCATGGGACTGCTGACTTTTATTGTTTTGTTTTTTTCTTTTTTTTAACATCTTTATTAGAGTATAATTGCTTTACAATGGTGTGTTAGTTTCTGCTTTATAACAAAGTGAATCAGCTATACATACACATATATCCCCATATCTCTTCCCTCTTGTGTCTCCCTCCCTCCCTCCCTATCCCACCCCTCTAGGTGGTCACAAAGCACCGAGCTGATCTCCCTGTGCTATGCGGCTGCTTCCCACTAGCTATCGGTTTTACATTTGGTAGTGTATATATGGGACTGCTGACTTTTAAACAAACATTTATTAATTCAACAAAAACTTATTAAGCACCTACTCTGGAAAAAGTGCTATTCTAGACACTGGGGATTCATCAGTGAACAAAATAGTGAAAAAAAAAATTCCCTGTCCTCATGAGGTTTACATTCTAGTGGACTAATTTAGAAACTTTTTATGGCATATTCAGCCACTGTACTACTTTCTAGTGTTTTTAGGAATTTCTACTTTTTAATTGGGTCTCTCAACCCAAATAACAGTTATAGAAGCATTGCAAAATCTTACTAAATCAATAATGAAAATATCCCATTTATTATATATATATATATATATTTTTTTTTCTTAGTAAGGTAGTTTATGAAGAGGTACTGTTTTTACATGACTAAATATTATAGCATTAGTTTTTTTTGTTCTTTTTTTTTTTGTTTTTTGGCTGTGCCTCACAGCTTGTGGGATCTTAGTTCCCCTATCAGGAATTGAACCTGGGCCCTCAGCAGTGAGAACACGGAGTCCTAACCACTGGACTGCCAGGGAATTCCCCATAGCATTAGTTTTTTAAAAAAAGTTCCTCTTTATGGTTCAGCATTTCCACTCTTCATACCTGTAGAATCAGGTCCTGGCTATTTTTTTATGGGGAGGAGAAAAAAAATGGTTTACAAATGACACATATTATTGTAAAATGCATTGGTAAGCTTGTTAGAGTGAAGAGATTACCACAAATTATATTTGGAATGTATATTTTTAATCTTATTTAAGTGAATTTTTCATTTTTTTAACTGATAATTTTTGTTATAAAATTTCTAGTGGGTTAGGCTGGTTTACACGTTTACAAAAGTATGGTAAACACAGTGCGTGGTATGCAGTAGGCACACAATAGATATTTGGTGAATGCTTAAAGTCGTAATTCTCAAGAAGCTTACTGTCTACATGGTGAGAAAAGACATTTGACCCAGTGTAAGAGGAGGGGTATCAGAACCACACAGGGGATGAAGTCCGGCTCCCGCACGCACGGTCCATCAGTCTGCTTACCCTTCACTGCTTCTTCGGTTTTGTAAAGAAGTCCTCCAGGAAACAGCTGCCTCACCTATCCACGCTGCGATCACAGACGCTGCTTGAAGCCATAGTCAGTGCCTCCTTGGGCTCTGCACTTCCCGTTTGTTTTTATAGCCAGGGCACAGATGGAGTCATCTTGAGGTAATTTTTTCCTACAGTTGGACAGAGAAGTTTAGAGTTGAACTGGGATTCTTCTGTACAGGACAGTTTTCTTTGCGTGTATTTTGTGCAGGGTGCTCTGAGAAGGAAACCGGTGTGAGGATGGTCATTGCTCAGGAGGGTGGGGTTTGAGGAAGAGTTGTTTCTTGGTGGGCCTGCTTGGATGAATTAGCAGAAAAGAGGGAGTACTGTATATATTCCTTTCCTCCTTTGAAGACGCTTGCCCTATGGAGGCAAAGAAAAATGAAGAAGCAAAGGCTGGGGGTGAATCTTTTCCTCTCATTTGAAGCTAGTGATGAAATCTGGCTTTGCAACTCAGTAGTGGCCCATGGGACAATCCTGATGGCTGGCCCTGAGACTTTATGGACAGGTCATGGGAAGTTCAGCTTCTCATTATCCATGGAACAATTATCAAACTTTATTTTTCTTTTTTCTCCTGATGCTTACATTTTGAATAATCCCCATTTCTCTAAGCAAGGGAAAAATCCAGGGTTAGAAACAGTGAATTAATTTTCTTGTCATTCAGTGTATTTGCCGTGTGTCAAGTTTATATTGGGAGAAATAGAGATTTTGGGGGGTAAAATGGGGATTTCAAATATCTTTTGTGCCCGCATCATGAGGGTGTGCTCAGTAGAGCCCACGCCAGGGGTGCAGAGGACACCAGAATGGCTGACGGGAATCCCTGATCCCCACTAGTTTATTGCTTGCCTCATTATTGATTTTCAAAATGATTCAGGCCAAGTGGCTGTACCTCTGTTATATTTCACTGTTTCTTCATCTGTAAAAAATGAAGCATTGTTTATAGCACTGCCCTGCCTCCTGGAAACAGAGCAGGGTAACAGGAGAGAATTGGAACTATTTTTAGGATGTGAAGCGACACTAAGTTTTGAGGATAATTCAGTTGTTGAAAAAAAATCTGATGCACAGCAATACATTTGTGACAAGGGTTAGTAGAGTGTTCTTGAGATAATTGACTGCTATTGATGCAATTTATTACAGGCATATGTAATTGTTTTCAGAAAGATCATGGTCAGCAGCTCCACAGCTTGGTGTAATATCCCCGATGCATCTAAATTTTGCGTAGGTCACTAATGCACATGTGTAAAAATTTTGAGATAGTTATACCCATGTGAAGCAAAAGAAAAGGAATCCAGAGACATTTGTTTTTGAATTTGTAATCTGTTTACATCTTCAGATGACCTCAGTAATATTTACGATGAACTTGTTGCCCAAATTTAATCAAGTGTAGCTTTTAAAATGGGCCAAGTGGCTGAGAATATTCAAAATGACCTTTAAAAATAAATCACCTGACAGTATAGAATATAGCAAATAATGGGGTGCTGTGTGGAGATTAGATTTTTAAATGGATAAACTCCAAATTCGTTCTGTCATCAGTTGATTTTTGTCCATGTTTGGTGAGAATTTACTAATGTTAAACCTAATAGTGTGTGAAAATAGGTATGATGGATATTAATAGCTGATCTGGAAAACATTTTACATTCTAGCTAATAATCTCAGGAATTTATATTGTGAAGACATTGTCCTGATAATTTGCCTTTCTTTTCCTATATTCTTTTGGGTTATATAGAATGGGAACAATGAGAAGCAAATAGAAGACATTTTGAAATTAATAACAAAGTTTTCCTGGCTTTGAAACTTGCTGTGATTATTGTAACCTTTTTATAGCTGTAAAAGCAATCAGTGTCTAACAGTATATTTAACATTTGTCATCTCCTTTAAACCAACTGGTTTTGGTTTAAGTTTCATAAAAAAATTTTATGCCACACAATTGTGTAAATCAAACTACTGTTCTTATGTCTGACATGTAAGTATTTCTGAAAAATGAGGCAATGAGAGGGGTAGGCATGGGGAAATGGGATTTTGAGACTCTTTTGTAATATGCAAATGGCCTCCTTCCTTATTCAATGGAACCTCTCCTTGTGCCTTTTTCCAGACAGGTCAGATCTTGGTTTTGAACAGGCTGCATCTTCAGTATCAGTTTAGTGTTTTGTGGGAAATGTTACCTCTTCCTGTCACTCTGATACAATGTGTGGTACTGCAGTGATGACTTATTTAGGGCATCCCTTAAAGTGCCTAATTTGAATTATGCTGGTTAATTTCCTTAAGGGTAGGATCTGATGTATTGATTTTCCAAGTGGTGACAGGACACTTTGCAATGTGAAGTCTTTCATAGAATTTCAGGATTAGAGAAAACCATCATTTAATCCCCAACTGAGCGAGTAGAAATCACTCAGGACAAATCACCAAGGACTGCCTGCATTTGGTCTCTGCTTACACACCTCTTCCTTTCTTAGGGAGGCCTTTTCCACTCTTGGACATTTCAATTTATCAGCAGTTGAGCCCTCTGCCGCTATCCAGAGCAAGTTTGCTCATCAACTTGCATGACAATCTTACCATTATTTAAAGATAGTGATCATGTTCACCTTAAGTATTCTTTTCTCCAGGCTAAATATCCCTAACTCCTTCAACTAGACCTCTTATTATATAGTTTTCATTTTTATTTTATTAATTTCTTTAGGGATCAGGCTATTCATTTCTGAAATTTACTCCAGGCTATTTTTTTTTTTAATGAATCCTCAAAAAGAATTACTTATATTCAGTTACTCTTCAGAATATATCCTCTTGCCAACTGGTTTAGAAACGTTTTACAGAAAAGGCCTAGACATGTTTGCTGAGACTTACAACTGGAACAGAGCAGGAATGTCTAATAATATAATACAAACCTATTTTAACATATATAATTTTGGAGATCCTGGTACGTGTAAGATATATGGGAATATGAAATAAAGTATAAATAGAGTATAAAATATAAAGAAGAGTGTTTCACTATTCTCATCATCAAAACTTTTTTTTAATAAAATAAACTTAAATAATAATTAAGGCGAGTTTGGTCAGTGAAGGCAGGTTATAAGCAGAGGGGTTTTTAACAAGCGGTTCCCTTACCTGCTGTTCTTTAAGACAAGCTCAAGAATTTCTGGTAATCACCAGTTTCTCTTAACCCTATGGGGCACGGTTTCAAACTGTTTACACCTGTGAGACTATCACTACGATCAAGATAGTGAACATAATCCTCACTGCCAGAAGCTTTCTTCTGCCCCTGTGTGTCGGCATCAAAACTTTTACAATTTACTATAGTGAGGAAAAGAACTATGCAAAGGAAGCCATAATTAAAAGAAGCAGGTTAAGTACCACAAGAGAGGCATATATGAAGTATTAAGGTGTATAATATACTTAATACTTCATATATGAATTAATTAACCAATACTTAATACTTAAGTATTAAGAGGCATATATGAAGTATCACCCTTGGCTGGGGATATCCAGAGAGGTTACCTGGGAGGAGATGCTTTAGATAGGCCTTGATGTTGATAGCCACCAACCTGGGAAAGTGCCAAGAGTGTTTTCAGAGAAGCATCTGATTTGAGGGCAGCACAAAATGCATATTAAATGAATGTTGGTGAAAAAGTTAGAAAGGTTGGGGTATGTTGTCTAAGGGCTTGTATTTCAGCGTAAAGAGTTTGTACCTAAAATGGTAAGTAGTGGTGGGCATACGTACTGTAACACATGGAGAGTTTGGTCCCCGATTTGGGCAGTTCCATACCAACACAGTTAAATGAAACAGATGAAAGACATGTATGTGAAAACTTCTATGCAGAAAATCCTATTGCATTTATAAATAGTTTGAAGTATGTGTATTTTGCATAGGAGACATATTGGCTTTGAATTAGCATATTATTATTGCTGTCTTTGTCCCAGGAGCCCAGAAATCTCGAGTATAATGACTTTAATCATAAAAATAAAGCAAATATATTGCTGGTGGACACACTGTTATTCACACCTGTACCAGTTATTCAAACCTGTGCCAGTTATTCACACCTTTTCTACTTCCCACTTTTTGGCCATAGAAATGACATGCCATACTGATATTAAGTTTAGCTCAAATGGTTACCACTTTAATATAAATTAACCTTTTCTTCAATTTATGTTTTCTGTTAATTAAAAGTGCAGATGTAGGGAGGTACTTCCATGCAGGTGTATTACTTTTAAGAATATTATCTAGACAGTACCTGCATGGGTTTTGTTGCATCTTAATCACAGTTTTGAGAAATATTCTTAATTTAGATCTAGCTTGTCTTTAGTGTCCGTGAGAAAACTCTCTTCTTTTAATTTGCCTGCACAGATTGCTTATTAATCCACATAATGAATAGGAAAGAAGGTGGGTACCTAGATGGGGGCATATTTCATAGAACAAGTGGCACTGTATGTAGAAGCGATGTATCAGACAATAACTGAAAGTTAATAACTATATGTTACTGAAACAAAGGTTATCATTTTCTGAGTGGGCACTTTGACTGTGGAATCCTTGTAACCACTATGGAAAGTAGCTTATTTTAGATTTAACTCTAGTCACACTTTTAGTCTCTGAGGAAGTACACAGGATTTTGTGAGGAACTAGGAGAGAGTAAAAAAATACGGTATCGTAATAAAAGAATTTGTACAGTTCATTAATTTTTGATCTCACTTTAGTTCATGTGGGAGCACTGATGTCCCAATAACATGCTTGATGATAGGCCATGGGGGCACTTACTATGATTTAGACTTTATCGAGGGCCGATTCTGAAATATTAAATGTAGACGGAGGCTGGAAAAGGAAGGGTGTTCTTAAGCATTTGAGTGCTGCATAAATATGTTTCCATTTGGAGAAGACACTGACTTTTACCGAGAGCCTGAAGGGTATGAGGTGATGATTCCTCCTCTTGCTATCGTCTAGAGGAGGGGGTGAACCACCTGTAGGTTCTCGGACTGTTTTAGTGTTGTCCTTTGTATGGTTATCCAGTCTTGAAGAGATCAAGGCACTAGTCATTTGTGCTGAAGGCCACTTAATAAAGAGAAGGTTATAATTCGGGGGGTGATTTGTAAGAAAAATAAAATCATGGGACTTGGAAATACGGAAGTAGAAAAATGGTCTTACTGGAACCAGATTGTGAAGCATGTAGGCAGGTAGGTTTTTGAGGAAAGGTTTATTCATTTGTGTGTGTGTGTGTGTATGTGTGTGTGTGTGTAAAAAGCAGTTCTCCCTTTATTCCTGTACTTTTCTGTTCACTCGGTGAGCTATCCTCTCCATTGGACTATGCTTCAGATATTTCATTTTGAGCCGGGCTCTGACCTGGGAAAGTTCTGGCTCTAGAGGAACAATGCAGTCCTACAGTGTGTAATGAAATAGGATGTGACCTGAGAAAGAAGAGCGTCCTGATGATCTCGTCACTGCATTTCTTGGGAGCCAGTTTTCTGGAAAAACAACAAATGACTGGCAGATGCCCATTTGAGAAGGAGAAAGACTCAATATTGGATATTATGAGAGAAGAATAAAAACTTAGGATGCCTGTATATTTTTAGAGATGCCAGCTTGTGAGACAAGTCAGTCTTTCACAGTCAAGTTACATCACAGACTAGTCAGAGTCTAAGAAAATGTGGAACCTCTTGTAGCAAACTGGGATCTCAAGAAACATGGAGACCCAAGTAATTACTGCAGTAACTCACTATTACTCTCATCTCGTCACTACACATCTAAGGGAAACCAATCCTGAATGAAATAATGAGTTTTAAAAGAATTAACTTGGGAAAATTCAAGTCTCAATCCTTTTCATTGAATGAAGTGATAATATATTTTATTAAGTTGGATTTGTTCAGTCTCATAACATACTTCAAAGCAAAAAATTGGAACATTTAAAAATTTTTTTCTGGCAGTTGCTAACGAGAAAGTCTAAAATATGCTATCCTGCAAAACATCCTTTTATCCACATGTTTATTTGTTCTCTTTCATGATATAAAAGAGATGCATTTGAAAATAGCACCAGGAACCTAAAGAATTCATAGTTTATTATTATGATTTATATTTTCAATTATATGTTTATTCACAAGTTGATTTATTTTATTGCTGTCATACTGGTCTTCATATCGTAAGTCTGTACTAGATTTATGGTAATACTGATTTCCTTTAGTATGTAATTAGGATTATAAAATAGGGTGATTTTTAGTCGTCCTTCTTTTGTTCTTTCCAAGTGCCATCATCAGCAATTAAGTATAAACCAGAAAGCATGAACTTTGAATAAAATCTTCAGTGAGCTTAGACAGTATTTGGGCAGTTACTTGCAGCTTGTGGAGTGTTAATTATATACCATTGACAGATGATTGAAAGAATAAGTAAAAATATATTCTAATCAAAAACACAAGAATCACTGCAGTGATTTAATGGATAAAAGGATGATTGATATGAGGAGAAAAAAGACACAAAAAAGTTGATGTGAGATCACCCAGGAGACAGACAACCACAGCAGCATTTCCTAGGATCAAACACTTTCGGAAACACTTTTACAATCGAGAATCCTTTGATACAACTTGGGAAGCCCAGGGAAGTAGTTTAAAAGTTGCTGTATTCAAACTAAGTAAATAACAGTTTGATTATTTCCCAGGCCTCTCCCAGCACTCATATCACAGAGGTGCTGGCTACCAAACTAGCCTAAGAACATCCTATGTAGTACAAAAGGGGTGGTTTTAATTTGGAGTTAGGAGTATGGAAATAGGAAGGGTTTGTATTCCTTTTCAAAAAGATTGGAAGGAGCCCATCTGAGGTCCGTACATCTATGCTAGTCCTGTGTTCTCTGAGCCAATTTCTTGATAAAATGGGGATAGGGAATATATGTGAAATAAATGTTAATTCTAATAAACTGTGCCACTTTGGTATTATTAGGTGATAAAATATCCCATTGTGTTATTCAGATGTTTGGAAAATAGGACAGCAGAAGTTCTCAGGGGCTTTGGATCACTTTGAGTGGAAGCCAAGGTTACCTTCCATATTGCCCTTAGGTAGTACATGCCCGGATAGGACAACTAACATTTAAATCGTAAAGTCTTTCATGTATGTTTAAAATGTAAAAAAAAAAAAAAAGAAAATTTTAGTAAACTTAAAAAAATGTAACTTCTGGGAGTTCCCTGGTGGTCCGGTGGTTAGGACTCAGCGCTTTCACTGCCGTGGGCCTGGGTTCAATCCTTGTTCGGGGACCTAAGATCCCACAAGCTGCGTGGCCGAAAAATGAAAAAAAGTAACTTCTTTATCATGGAGGGGTAGACCTGGATGATGAACTTCATGAAAGCATCAAGATGATGATTTGTAAGTCTTTAGATTCATTTACTTGTGAATCCATAGGTTACAATGCAGTGCACTTTTTCAATATCATGATTCTTTTAGCAGCCTAAATGTATTTAAAAATAGACTTTATTTTTTTAGAGCAGTTTTAGGTTCACATCAAAATTGAGTGGAATAGAGACGTCCATATACTCCCTTGGCTCCCATCCACCTCTTCCCCCTCCCTCCTCCCCTCCTCCTCCCAGCACGCCTCCTCCACTATTAAAGTCTTGCACAGAGTGGTACATTTATTACAATCAATGAACCTACAATGACATGTCATTATCACCTAAAGTCCATGGTAAAGCCCTAAATATTTAAATTCCATGTCCTGATGTGAAACATTGCTTAGTTCAAATGTTAAAGATATTGGCACAGTATAACATCTGTAACATTGATTCGCCAGAACAGAATCTATAATTTGTTAAGCTCATTCAGTTTTTATTTAAAAATGATTATACAATACCTTATGGTCTCGTTTTTAACCCTTATTAACCTTAAGTCACTGCTGCTCTGGATTTACACGTGGTTATAATCTGGTTTATGGTTTGTAACTAAATGGAAGGCTGGAAATTTAGGATAAAGGAAACTTTAAAAATCACCATTATTTTTATATGAATAGGTAATTTCCATTTTAAAACATTCTGGCCAAATTTTGTGTGCCATTAAAGTGGATACGTACAAGACTGATTCTTAAGAGACTCTGATTTTTTAAAATATTAGATGAGATATGATAACTTAGAACCTAATAAGTAAAAGGACTTTATATGTTGTGTAGTGGGTATTTTAATAATGAAAACGTTCAGAATATGATTTTAGAAACATCTAAGGGGTGTCTTCTTGCCTTCTTTGACCTCACTGGAGCTGTGCAGGAGAGAAATGTTCTTTTTCCTCTTACACGTGACAGTTACTTAAGGAATCCACAAACAGGAGATGGCAAACGAGGAGAAAACATAATTGCAACAACACTGACATGCTTTTCACTTTTGATTATTTAAAAATAATCCTACTGGAGAAAAAGTCATCTTGGGGGAAATTACGTGAAAAATTAAGAAAAGAAACTTGCGCCAGGAAACTGCTTCCTCTGAGCACCTGGAAACCCACGCCTTTCCCCTCACTCCACGGAAGAAGCAGGAGGAGGAGCAGCCGGGCCGGGCCGGGCTGGGCTGACCTGGGCGGGCGGAAAAGCGGCTCCCGCGCGGCCCCCGGCGGCGGGGTCCTTTCAGCCCCGGGGAGCCCGGGCCGCCCGCCCAGGAAGGGGCTGAACTTGGGCCCCCCGGGCCGCTGACACCCGAGAGAGTGTGAATGCGGTGACGTCCCCGCTGGTTTCAGCTGCACAACAGGAAATGCTCTCGGCCTCCCCGCTTCCTGCCCGGAGAAAGTGGGGCTCGTGCTCCCGCTGCGCCGGCCCAGACCTAGTTTCGGGGCTGCGGCGCCGCCGGCTCCCCCGGGGGCAGGGCACCCTGAGAAGGCACCGACTTTGCCAAGGCTCCCTCTGCCGAGCCTGCCTGGGGACTCCACTGTGCTGGAAGGGCCGGGAGGTCGGGCGTCACAGGCCTTGGGGGAGACCACGGCACTTGCATCATAGAGAACCCCGGTCCGCTGGACCAGAAGCCTTGGGGCGGATAGTGCTAAATAATGCTGGCTGCAGAGGGCCTGAGCGGACTTTTTCATTGCCTTGACAGAATGTATCATCTTTCTTTTTACAAAGCCCTACAGGCAACCTCTTGTTTCACCCTACTTCTGTCACCTTTTGACTTTGTTGTGGAAGCAAAGATAGGATGTTTAGTGCAAAGCACAAGCGTCGTGCTCTTATACTCTTCGAGACAGAATCATTACAAGAAAACTCAGTATTTATGATTTTCATCGTTGTTATTTAGGTCGTGAATCTTATTTGAAAAAATGCTTATGATCTTGTGAATTTAGGAACAGTACTGTGGCCCTGGATTTACTATGCTCAAATTATAGATGCAGCTTTTTTTTTTTTTTTTACTATTTTTCTACTTTTTTTTTTCTTTTGCTATAGATAGGCTTAAAAAATTGAAGCCAAGCAAATCCAGCCTTTTTAATAACACGTGTTTTACTTTGCATTAATGATCTTTTGAGTTACATTTTAGAATCAATGTTCAATAATAATCTATTATTTAGTCACATGAATCTTGCCTCTTTCCTATACTAGTGAGCATGGTAAAGAAGAGTAATAGTAACATCGGCTGGGCGGTCATGATTGTGATTACTTCTCTGGTCGACTCACAAGTGGCCTTTGTAATGGTAGGTTGTGCCTTTGGTCCCACGGTCAAAATGCCAGGGTTCCCTGGGAGGTCTGCTAAGGTTTCTTATATCACAGACTTGACAGAGAGAGGATTTAATAGATGAAAATATGATTTAGTAGTGCATAGTAAACCTAGAAAATCATTCTAAACTGGCACATACACTGTTAACATGTTTTAAGTCAAACTGAGTCACAAAGCTAATGACTGACCTATGCTTTTACAATCGTTGCCTAAATATTTTCCTTTAGAAAAATTCCCGCAGGATCATTAGATGTGGATGTAGTACCATGTCATTTCCCTTGGGATGCTTTCAGCTGATTTATGCAATATGGGAATTAAAGAGTATTTGAGTACCCTTGGAATAAGAGCTATAGACTTAAACATTACATCTTTTTTAGATAGCTTTTTTTTTTTTTTAAATGTTCTGGTTCTAGTGTCTTATTTTTATTTATTTATTTATTTATTTATTTATTTATGGCTGTGTTGGGTCTTCGTTTCTGTGCGAGGGGTTTCTCTAGTTGCAGCAAGTGGGGGCCACTCTTCATCGTGGTGCGCGGGCCTCTCACTATTGTGGCCTCTCTTGTCGCGGAGCACAGGCTCCAGACGCGCAGGCTCAGTAACTGTGTGTGGCTCACGGGCCTAGTTGCTTCGCGGCATGTGGGATCTTCCCAGACCAGGGCTCGAACCCATGTCCCCTGCATTGGCAGGCAGATTCTCAACCACTGCGCCACCAGGGAAGCCCCTAGATAGCTTTTTCCTTTGACAGAATATAACATAAATATCCTCTCTTTTTACCATGCGAGCCTCATTCAAGTTGTTTTCATAGCACTCATTTGGTTGTGAGATGCACACAAATATTTGTACAGATATTCTTGGTGACCCTCTAAAGGAAATAAAGTTAGAAGTTAAAAACAGAGGGGAAGTTGTGACTGCTCCATATTATGCCAAAGAGAGTGGACACCATTAAACTTTGGTCTCAATAGTTAAGCGGATTCAAGGGGCAAATGGGATGGTTTGAGGGAAAATGTGTTGTAAAGCTGGAAAGCAATACATTAATGCAAGATTGTGTGTGTGTTTTTTTTTAATGTGATTCTTTTTTCCCGTCTCTCCCCCATAATAAAATTACACAGGAGGAATATCTGATATAACAAGGAAAACTGTTAAAGTGGAAATTAGTTTCAGTCCTTTGTGACCACAGTATAGTTGGGTCCCCTGCACTATGCCTATTTGCTTTATAATAAGATTTAACTGCTTTTAAACCCAGCTTGGCCATTTATAGCACTGGTATTATGAAAGTATTTATTTAGCAGTATTAATATAAGGGTCAATTACTCCAGATCTGTATTAGCAATAATCCGCAGTTTTTATGCAGCATCTCATTGGGGGTGCCAAGTAGGATCCTTAGACACATTAATTAAATCGCATAACAACCAGGAGATTAGCGTGCTGTTTTGTAAAAACCACTGTGTGAGGAATTCTTATGGACTGTACATAGAATCTGCCTTTTTATAATGTTAACCCAAACCCAACACCTCATCTGTAATTGTGGTCCAAACATATATAACTTGATTCATATAGGAGTTACAAATATATCTACTATGGGGGGTAGATTCTACTTTTTATGCGGCAGGAGAATTTTGTGCCTGGATAGTGAACAAAACTATAAATCTGAGTAGGGTGGGTAGAGGAATAAATCGTTTATTTCTCAGCTGAGAAGTTTGTGCTTCTTGGAGGAAAATCCTAGAATAAATGCAATCTATTATATCTTGGAATCATAATTTGAAATATTTTAAAAAGTATTTTTAAAAAAATTTGTTTTCTACTGTCTGCCTTTCCCAGTGAATTTCACAAGCCAGGGCAGAGTTTGTCTTGTCCTCACTGATTCCTCAAGACCTAGAGCAGGGCCCTGCCCAGAGCAGATGCCCAGGGCACAGGTGCCCATTGAAGATACCAAGATGCTGCCACTATCTCTCATGTTTTAGACGCTGTTTCCTGTTTCTGGGCTGTAATTTCAGAGTCCTCTTTTTGTTCAGTGGTTTGAATTCAGCGAATTTGAGACAGTATTTGATTTTTTTCAACGAAGTGTAAACACATAGTAAATGCACAGTAGGCATTTAGTACATTGAAAAATGTTGAAAGAAGCATGATATTTAGCAATATTGTCCCCCTGGGTGCTTTGTTTACTGTTCTAATTATGTGTAGTCCTCCTTTTTCATCTAAGGAGAATCGTTTTTTAACAAACGTATTGACCTATTGATTTACAGAGGAAGACATTCAGTGAAGCAAAAGATCAGTCCACTTGAATTTAAATCATTTTTATTAGCATTTAACCCTAAGGCGCTACATACCAGTATGAGATCCAAAGATTCTTTGAGCTCTTAAACATGATTTCTCTTTGACCATTCATTGCCTAATAGGATCTTTGATGTTGCCTTTGAACCTTTCTGGAATTGGGGATTGTGGATTAAAAGGCCACTGCTCTACTTTCAGTGCCTAGGATGGTGCCCAGCATAGAATCTAGGGGCTCAAGAGGGCTAGCTTCTTGGGTGGGTATGTGACCTGTGCAGTCCCACAGGCCTCTGAGCTTGGTTTAATGCTCTGTTGCCTGGAAATTCTTATTTTTTGAACGAGGGGCCTTGTATTTCTGCTTTGCACTGGGCTTTGTAAATTATGTAGCTGATCTTGGTGCTCAATACATATTTGTGACAAAATGAGTAACTTGACTATAGGACTTGGAAACTTAGATATTTTATTCCTGAAAGCATTGGTTTGATGGTGGGTCTTAGTTTCCCTATCTCTCTGAGGTGCAATGAATGAAAAACAGACTGGGTTCCATCCGATAAAGTATCTCAACTAGAATATTATTTGGAAGTGAATATGAATGACCTTAAAAAAAAGAAGTATTTTCCAAAGTGTTCAATATAACCTCTTGGTTGGGTTGGCCTAAGTAAAAGTTCTGATAGAATGTGGAGGATTGAAGCTAACATAACGGGAAATGTAATAGGTAGCATCACCTCTCTATTTTATTCTTTTCTTTATAGTGTCAGCTGTATTTCAGTTCATGTTTATTTAAATATTAACTTTTAAATATTTGTCCTTATCAGTGATGCACTTGTTCATAATTATTGATTTATTGATAATACTCAGTGTGTTAGATATTGGGCAGAATTTATATTAAAACATGTTTCTTTGTTTTCTGGAGAGTATGGATGAGTATGTAAAATAATGAGAGAAGGTATATAGTAGTAGAAGGAGCATGCTGTGGTCATCTGGTCTTTCCTTTGCCTCCGAGGCAAGTTGGTCTTTAAAAAAAAAAATCTATATTTAACGCTCTAGGGATGTAAATTTCATCATCCTTGTTGAGAGCCAGTTCTGTTGCTTAATCAGGTTTATGGCTGGAGAAGAGGCAGTGTAGAGCATGACCAGGAGTGTGGGTTTCAGAGCTGGGCTGCCTGGGTTTGAACGTTGCCTCAGCCACTTTCTAGCTGTGTGACTTTGGGAAAGTTGCATCATGTCTCTTAGCCTCAGTTTTCCTCACCTGTACAACAGGGGTAATTCCTAAAACGGATCTCAAAGGTTGTTCTGAGGATATGTGAAGTACTTGGTCTATCATAAGCACTCAGTACATACTAGGTAAGGAGGAAATTGTAAAAAGTCTACTTATTTACCTATTTAAGTTACTTATATATTATCAAATAATAATTGAAAGCTTACATCGCTACCCTCAAAGACATCATGGTCTAACGAGGGAACTGACTTGTAATCTAAGGACTAGGATATTGTGGAATAAGTGCAAAAATAGAAGGAAGTAGAGGGTGATAAGAAGGCCTAGAAGGAGCCCTAAGCCATCCTTGGGGGAGGGGTGAACCGTTTTCTCAGCCGCTCTTCTGAGGGTCAGTAGGTCTCTAGAACAGTGTGGTGAGGGTTTGAGAATGCATGGGGGAGTTTAGGGAATCCTAAATAGTTTAGTGTGTGTGAAGCTTAAAGGATAATTGGGAGCTCATGAAAAATAGGGTAGAGATGTAAGCTGAGGCCAGGCCATGAAGATGTGGACCAGAGATATAGGAGGGCAACCAGGAAAGTCATATCGTAGGAGCCAGGGTTTCCTCAAAGAGGGAGGGAGTGTCCATACCAAAGGCTATGGACAGTTAAAGTAAGATAAAAACTGAAAAGTGATTTAATAACTAGGAGATGGCTGGCATTTATTTTTTGTCTGTCATTTGCTATTTCGTGTGAATGGCTGTTTAAGCTCCTACTATTGGTAGGTGTAGGGGAGACATTTAAATTAGACACAGAAGTTTCTGATTTCGGATTAAATCCTCGAATTACCAAAAGAAGTTTAAAATCCTTTTTTCTCTAGTGTTTTCAGATTAGGATAAACAAGTTCAAAGTTAGTTCATGGCCCCACTCCATTGTCATCTTCAGTTAGGAGCGGGCAATAGAGCTTATTTATCATTGTAACTTTAGAATCTGATCAAGCTTTTAGTTAATAGTGATAACTAAAAATAAAAATTATTGAGTGCCAGGCACTTTTCTAGGCACTTTACGTGTGTTAATTTAATCCATATCTTTAAATCTTTATCCTCTTATCAGGCGGGGCTTTCGGTCTCCTCATTTTATAGGTGAAAAAACTGAAGGACAGAGAGATAAAGTATCTTGTCCAAGGTCACAAAGCTAGTGTGTTTTGGAGCTTGCATTTAACAGGCAGTCTGAATTCAAACCTCAAGACACCTCTTTATCATGACTGACCCTCCTGCTTCCTTACTGTAGCTGTTATACATTTGTTGGATACATGGGTGAATGAATGAATGAATGACTGAAAACAGATGGGATTGATAATTACTCTTATCCAGGTTAGTAAATCTGATTTTAAAAAGACTTTCTCCCTGTTAGTGGTTAAGTTTCTTTTCTTTTTCTAAGGGCACTTTAAAAAAAAAAAAAAATTATTTCAAACAATAATCCAGCTCCTAAAGTCTTGAAGTTTAAGATGTATTTGGGAATTTGTTTCTTGGTAGTTGGGGAATAGCCAAATGAGCTCTCTTTCTGGTATGGGTCTTGGGGGTGGGTCCTCAGTTTGTTAGTGGTGGTAATCCAGACGGGAACGTGTTATCTGGGTGGTGCAAGAGTGGAACAGCACTGGAGCTCCCCGGGAAATGGTAGCACTGTGAGCCACTGGACCAAGGCCAGCTCTGAGTGCCCTGACCTTTGGAAGCCAGGACTCTTGGAGATACCAAGATAACTAAGTGACAAATAAGTAGCAGAAGATGACAGGAGGGACATTATTCTTATGTTTGTGACTTTCTTTTTAGCTGTAACTCTGTGACCTTATGTAGCAGGTATGCAAAATGGTCTATAATTCTTATCTTTGGAGGTGAAATGAGTGTGAAAGGAAATGTTTGCAGGGCTTATAGAAAATTTGACTACTATGTCTTTACAATGAACAGAATAACTTCATATGATGAAACTAAATTTCCTACTTTAGAAATACTTTTTAAAAGTTTAAGGACATAAAAATGTGCTTGAAAGGTCTCTGTTTTTACCCAGAATAAAGAATATTCAGAGTGTTTTTTAACTCCTGTGGTTTCATCTGTGACTAGGTAACTGAGACATTTCTGCCTCCACTGAGGACCAAGATTCTTTGCTCTTTAACATTACTGACCAATGTGGAGTTGGCATATATTTATTTATAAGTTATTAATATTGCTTGAGAATAGTCACACTAAATGTGAAAGGAGTGGAGTGAGAGCTGTACCAGGGTATGTTTTTTTAAACTAAATATGATTATCAATATTTAAACATGTAACGTTACTATTCTTGCACAGATGATGGATATTGCGTTTTATTTCCTAAAGGTTAATAGGTTTGAACATAGAGTTTATTTGTAGAAGGCAAATAAGAGGAAATTTATAAAAGTGGGTCTTTGAATAGAATAATAATAAACTTATCCATCCTATAAACTGCATTACGACATGTGTTTCATTAAGAGCAATGTGATTTGAAAAAAAGGCCTGTATGTGAGAAGATTACTGTGGACCTAGATTTAATTAGAAGATATTTGTAGACGGTTCCTGATTTGAGCTGTCATTGGTAAAGCACATCCCTGACCTCACCAAAGAGAATCTAGTAAGATTCAGTTTTTGATTTTTAAAGCACAATTATAATCAAATCTTAAAATATGAAGCTCTGAAATGGGTGAATCAAAGCTCTGTCATCAGGAAGAGGATAGAGGAATTTTATATATTTCATACAAAATGCATTTCATACTATTATTTTCTAGTTTTCCTTTTATTTACTTTATTTAGATCATATCTCATGAAAAAAGAGAGTTGAGCTGACTTACTTTAAAGGTCTTTATAATTTTTGACAGTTCTTTTTGCTTGTGTTTTTATAGACCTAAAATTTTTTTAAAAATGGCAAATACACTGGAATTAAGAAATCCAGTGTGAGTGAATGAAAATGTCATTAAACTAGGTAGAATATGGGATAGATCAGTGACTTGGAGTTAACAAAGACATTTAAATTAAAGTGGAAAATATGTCTTAAAAAATAAAACAATCTAAATTGTATGACTTAAAAGTAAAATAATATGTAGGGAATTATATACTATGAAGAAACACATGAATGTGTTAATAACAGATATTTATATTAAAAAAAATAATGGTGGGAATGATTTAATCTGAGACTTTAGGCTCTCTCAGTTAAATTGCTTTTATGCCATCCTCATTTTCAAAATTATTGAAACCTGTATGTGTCAGTTTGTTTTTACATTGCTTGGTCATGGGAAGAAAACATTTGTGTAAGTTAAGGCTCTTTCATTCATTTATTTCCCCTGTACTTATAAGATATGAACATGTTAGTTCTCTAAAATTGAAAGCACACTGTGTTTATTGGTGAATAAGAAGTTCTTATAGAGTGCTCTATTTTTACAGCTGTGCTTCATGGCATCACGTTCCAAAGAGGTCAGCTGGGCATGACCTCATGGGCATGAATCTTGGGGAGACAATTCTGAAACAGCCACAGGCCTGCAGAGTTGAAAGCCAATGCAGAATGCCCAAATGCTGTAGTTAGGAGGCATCTAGTCTATTAGTGCTTTAATAGGGTATTTTGGTTTTTTTTTTTTTAAAGTAGAATCTAAATTCAAAACTGAATTCAAAGATAAGAGGACCAAGTAGGGTATACGGCCCAGGAAGATGTAGCTAGTAGGAAGCAGAATTTGCATCCATGAAAACTCTGGGTACTGTTGCAGTTTTAACTCTGAGTTTGCTTAATAGAAAAAATAAATAGGATGGTGAAGAGAAGGGTCGGGGGGGTTGAAGGAAGAAAGTATTGAAGAAGGGAGGAGAGAGACTATTGTGATAGTTTCATTTCAGTACTGTGTTCTTGTTAAAATTATGGAAAAATATTATGGTTTTGAGAATGTGTGTGAAGCTATTTGAGAGACAGAATTTGTTTATCTGATGTACAGATACGATTATTTTGGGGATATTGCTTAGCGTTGTTGCCCTTTGTACAATCATGTCCAAGGTTTGTGGCAGCTGTTGGGTACACGTATCGTTGGAAGTTGTATATAAGACTCTCATAAAATAAAATAAAATCTGAAATACTAACATTTCCCCATCATTTAGAAAAGATGTGTTACATTCTCTTTTATCATCACTGTTAATGAGAATGAAATTTGTCAATTTGAAGTTCACATACACTCATACCTGTTGCCATCTTCAGTGGGTGAGCTTTACAGGGAAGTCATACATGTGGCTTCTGCTGGCTGTTGCTGTGGCCTTCTCAGCACCACACCAAGACATGCTCTCAGGAAAATTTGAGGAAAATGTTTTAATAGGGCTGGGGTGAGTAAGTGACTCTCTCATTTTGGTGATGTAACACCAGTACTTTATTTTTCTATTATTAAGCGTATTTTATTTTTCAAATCAAGTAGATTGATCATCTTAGAGAAGAAAGAATTGGTGGCAAAACTGAGAGCATATCACAGATGAAACTGTTACTTAACTTTCACTTACTCATATGTGGACAATTAGAATAAGAGTAGGAAAGAAGTTAGCTAATTAGATTTGAAATTTTTAGTGACATAAATTAATAATTGTTTATGACAGCATACGTATTAACAATACCATATTAGAAGAAATATGTTTAAAATCTAGTTTAGCTAAACTAAACTATTGCCTATAATATTTTTGTATGTCCACTGGGTTAGAATAGAAGCTTTTGGAAAATTGAAAATTACTGTATATAAAGAAAGAATTTGCATTACAGTATGATAGACAATTAAAACACCGTAGCTTCTTTCAACACATATATCATGTTTGCTTACTATTCCTTAAGTTACTTAACAAATATTTATCAAATGTCTGTTTATATGCCAAACACTGTTCTAAGAGCTGGAGATACAGCGGGAACAAGAAAGTCGTGGTTTCAGCCCTTGTGTGGGACACTCATCCATATTAATCCAATAATCATATGAGTGTATAATTACAAACTATGCTTAAGTGCTATGCAGGAGAAGAGTAAGGTGCGAGGAGAGAGGAGAATGGGGCAGCTTCGTCTTTTTGGCGAAGCCAAGGAAAGATCTTCTGAGGAGGGTTGTGTTGAGCCCAGAGTGACTGATGAGGAGACATTAACTAAGTGAAGGGAGTTGGCGGGTTCTGCAGGTGGAGGGAGCAGCTTGCGCACCGGCCCGTGATGGGCGGGATCATGGGTCCCATCAAAATCAAAGGAGCACTACTGTGGCTGGAGCATCTTCAAGAGCAAGGGAGGTGAAGGGGGAGAGTCGGTAGGGCCATTCCACGCAGAGCCTTGGTTTAGGATTTTGGTCTTTATCCTAAGACGAATGGAATGGAAAGCCAAAGAAGTTGTTGGAGCATGGAGATGAAAGGGTCAGATTTGCTTTGTGAATATTACTCAGTCTGCTGGGGAACAAATTGGAGGGTGCCAAGAATGGATCTGGAGCTAGTCAAGAGGCTATCGCAGTAATCTAGGGAGTGGATTGTTCACATTGGATTAACCCACTGCAGTGGAGCGGTGGAGGTGGAGAATGGGGAAAAGTGGGGAGATTTGAGAAATTTCCTTGGGGAGAAATAGAGGATTTGATGGTGGATTGGATGTGGAGAGTGAAGGAGAGGAAATAGCCAAGAATGAATCCTGTGTGTGGCCTGTGCACCTGAATGGGCAGAGTTGCCCTTCATTGGCCTGAGAGGAGCCCGGTTTCAGGGAGTGGTGACGTTAGTTTTTGGATTTGTTGAGTATAAAGTGGCTTTGAACTATCTATGTGGAGATGTCAAGTAGCCAGTTGCACATGTGGATCTAGAGGAGAGGATAGATTGGAGATAGAAATTTGGGAGCCATCAGCATATAGATGGTAATTGAATTGGGGTAGATGAGAGGATGTAAAGGAGGATATTTAGTGTGAGAAGAAGAGAAGTCTTGGGGCCAACCCTGGAGAATCCCCAACTTTTAAAGGCTTGAAACAAGGGAATGAGCCCACCAAGAAGATTAGAAAAGGCTGGCCAGAGAAGAAGGACAACAATAAAGAGAGTCCAGTGTCACAGCCTCAAAGTGAGGAGAGATGTTAGTTTTCCAGGGCTGCTATGACAAAGTACCATAAACTAGGTACCTGAAAATAGCAGAAATTTATTTTCTCACAGCTCTGGTTATTAGAAGTCTGAAGTCAAAATGTCAGCAGGGTTGGTTCCTTCTGAGGGCCATGAGGAAGAATATATTCCGTGCCCCTCTCCTAGCTTCTGGTCCAGGCCTACAGTCCTTGTGGTTCCTTGGCTGGTAGATACATCACTGCAATATCAGTCTCCATCTTCACATAGTGTTCTCTCTGTGTCTCTGTGTCTTCACATGGCATCTTCTCATAAGAACACTAGTCATACTGGATTAGGGTCCCACTGTACTCCTGTATCACCTCATCTTAACTAATTATATCTGCAACAACTCTATTTCCAAATAAGGTTACATTCTGAGGTACTGGGGTTCGAACTTCAGTATCTTTTTTTTTTGGTGGGGCGGGGCCCCAATTCAAATACAAGCAGATGGACTCTGTGTGAGACCTTACAGGGGAGGCAGTGACAATTAAGACAGAGTTCCCGGTCTGATATAATATTTTAGCACAGGTAATGTTCTTCTGTCCAATGAGGTCCAAATAAAGTGAGTATGGTGGCTGAGATGAATGTGAGGGTGGGAATAGAAAGAGGGAGGATAAGATGGGAAAAAAATCTTAGAAGAAATGAAATTTGAATTGGGCCTTGACAGATGGGGTTCAGGATTTAAATTTGCGGACAGTCGAAGTAGAGGGGCCATTATGGGGGAGAAAATCTGCCCAAAGTCTTGATCTAGAAAAATGTTCCCAGCCTTTAAAACGTAGGAATCTGTTATATGTAATTTAACATTAAAGAGCCATGTGCCTACTGGTTTCCCTTTATATAAAGGGATATTAGATGTTTTGTTTGTTGCAAGGGGTCTTGTGGCATGAATAAGGCTGGGTTGTACATTCAGTTGCTTTAGTCAGCAGTTACTTACTGAGAACGTACTGTGTGCCAGGCACAGTGCCAAGGGCTGGGGATAAATCAGATTTTAATTAGGTATTTCACCATCCCTCCCCACACCTCTGCATTAACCATCATTCTAACACACAGTTTATGGTTAATAATAGGAGGATTTTATCTTATGACCGCATCCATTTTCAGAGTCATAAATTTAACTAATAATAATTGCACGTCTTACTCAGGGCCAAGCACTATTCTAAATACTAACATTATATTAACAAATTTAATCTTTACCAAAACCCCTATGAAATAGGTTCTATAATATTTCATAGACGTTAAGGTACCATCACTTGTAAGATGGCATTTGATGTACTTCTAAGAAAGAACAATAAACCCTACAATTAATTGAAAGATGCTCTGGATGATAGTAAGACATCATCTGGTTTCAGAAATGTTGAAATATGAAAAATATGCATATGTCTTAGAATTGGTGGACAACTTAAATTTGATGGCATATGGTAACTGTCATTAGTTGACAGATGAGGAAATGGAGGCACCGAGAAGGTAAATAGCTTGCCCAGGGTTACACACGGATATGCAGTGATGCCCGGATTCTAACACAGGGGGCTGAGCCATCCTGCTCCATCGCCTGTACCGCGACTGCAAAATTCGAGCACCTCCCCAGCGCCTTTGTTCATGTACTGAGAGCCTGGTAGTGTTTCAGGGCCCCAGGTTGACCAAGTTTGGGGGATGTTGTGGCAGAAAAGGTGTGTGCAGAGGTGCAACTTGCTGCTGGCGATTTGACTAATCAAGCATTTGGCAGGGTGGGGCTTTTGGTTGGCTGCTTTTTATCAATCTAAAATGTTAAAAATGAAGAAAGACCATAATGATGAGCAAAGAAGATGGGGGTGAAGGTGAGGTTGGGGCAGGAGTGGGTGACTTTCTTGTGGAAAATGATGCGTCTACACGGGTTTGAAGTTGCGCTTCCTCTGTAGGCCACCTCAGCACCCCCTCTAGCCCTTATCTCGAATCTCTCCGACTGTCATCACTTGTGCTCTCGCTCTTTTGCCTGGTTTCATTTCCTGTGAAGTTACCTTTCCCCTGGCCTAAGGTGGCCCTGAAGGTATCTTTAGCTTCCACGGCTTGTGGGAAAGTGTCCTGAAGCTTAATTAAGAACTGGAAACTGAATTAAAGTTGACTAAATAAAACCCTGAGTGGTGAAGTACAAATGTGATAACTTTTCCTTTTTAATTTTTCCATCTTCATAGACACATCCAGTGTGCCCTGATACATGGGTTGCCCCCCGCAACAGGTTTTTTGCTTTTTTTAAATGAGACCTTTTATTTATTTATTTATTTATTTATTTATTTATTGGCTGCATTGGGTCTTCGTTGCTGTGTGCGGGCTTTCTCTAGTTGTGGCGAGCGGGGGCTACTCTTCGTTGCGGTGCGCGGGCTTCTCATCGCGGTGGCTTCTCTTGTTGCAGAGCACGGGCTCTAGGCGTGTGGGCTCAGTAGTTGTTGCTCACGGGCTCTAGAGCGCAGGCTCAGTAGTTGTGGTGCACGGGCTTAGCTGCTTCGCGGCATGTGGGATCTTCCGGGAACCCTTGTCCCCTGCATTGGCAGGCAGATTCTCAACCACTGCACCACCAGGGAAGCCCGCCCCAACAGGTTTTTAAAAAATATCAGATATTGTTCATATGTTAGATTATTTGAAACTATCCAAATGATAACATGTAGGAAATTTACCTTTTTTTTTTTTTTTTTTTTTCAGTGGTCCAGAGGAAGTTCTCAGAGTGAGAGAAGGGGTTCTCATTTGAATCCCAAGGCTTGAGTTTTTGAGGACAGTGTAATTGCATGAATAAGAATCAAATTGATACAAACTTTATTGAAAAATCTTCTCCTAAGCTATGCTGTCCAATTCCCATAGGTCACTGAGAGCACTGGCTTTGTCACCCTGCACAGGGGTTGGGGCCGGTCTCTGTGTGCTGGCTGATGACACTGACGTAGCGTAGCTGACAGATAGCCCTCTGATTTATCATATCAGCTCAGTACATTTTCAGACCTACTCCTAAAAGAATTTGATTTTTCTCCTTCTAAATATGCAGCACAAGCAATATTTCCATCTAAGCAGTAACCACTTGGTAATGATTACAGAAACCTTACCATGCTTTAGACCTTTTTCTGTCTTCCTTTCATATCTATATTTTTATTCTCTGGATGTTCCCATTAACATTATGTTCTACCTAGTAGTCTTTTAATTAAGAATATACCTTGTATTTATGGAACTCTTACTGAGTTGGGTTGTGAGAGTGCTCAAGTGACTGTGACCCCGCTGGTCTGGAGGAGCTCACTGTAGGGGGAATGATGTGCACATAACTATCAAGCTAGGATGAAAACCACCGTGAAAAGAGAAGTACGATGAGCAGAAGGGATTAATAGATGTCTGAGGAGCAAGCTATGAATTTCTACTCAAGGCACTTGGACAGGCTTAGTGGAAGGGGACAACACAGTTTGGTCAGTGTTGTTGGCATATGTTTAGAACTAGATGTAAATAACAACTGTTGTTTGTATTGGGATCTGTAGTTGTATTTTCGGAAGGAATGGTACTCTAGAGCAGTGGTGTCCAACGGAACTCTGCAGCGATGGGACTGCCCTATATCTGCACTGGCCACAGGGTAGCTACTAACCCCATGTGGCTTTGGAGCACTTGAAATGTGGCTGGTGCACCTGAGGGACTAAATGTTTAATTTTATTTAATGTTAATTTTAAATTAAATTTAAACAGCTACCTGTGGTTATCATATTGGACACTACAGCCAGAGGAAAGATGTGTCTAGCTAACCCAGTATGGCAATTTGGGGTGGTCATTTTGATGACAAATCAAAGAGACTTTGATTATTTTTCAACATAATTTGTCATAAATGCTAGTGCTGCTGGAGCAGTCATGAGAATGCTAAAATACAGTGACTCTTTATTAAGAAATAATGACTGGTTAGTTAAATTAGTCACACACTCTTGTGCATACGTGTATGCTCACATGTGGCCACGTGCACACAGGTATGTGCACACGCGCATGCACACACACACAAACACACACACACACATCTTCCCCCTGGCTTCTTGAAATGGAGGGAGGGAGAAACATAATGTTTTTGAATGGCTTGCTGTTTTGAAGGACAGGTGATGAACTAATTACCCTTCTACCTGGGGCAGTGTCAGGCCGGGCGGAGAATCTCTGATGGAAGGAAAGGACCAGTTCTGGAAAGGGCCTCAGATGATTCTTAGTTTCCTCATCTATAGACTGGGCATAACAATGCCTCCTCTGTCTGCCTCAAAAGATAATATGTATTTGTAAAAGCTCATTTTCAAGGTTCACCCAAACAATGTCTAAGGTTTTGCTAACCCTGCATCTGGGCATTTCTCTGTGGCAGCAAGACATATGATGATACATATTTTCTTCTTGATCTTAAGTGCCCTCTGGCAACCCCTACACCTCTTCAGAGGCTCGCGCTTGAAAATCTCTCCTTTTCAGTTCTGCCCCACGCTTGTCTTGGAAGTCTTCCTTTATGGGTTCCGTGGTACTCTGCTCAGTCCTGGACTCGGCCCCTCTCAATGTTCGTTTGCCCACCGTAGAGGGGAATGCTGCTGGGCCCCCATCAGCTCCCCCTGAATGCTGCGTGTGTCTATTTTAAAGCTTTTTCATTTGTCTATGTTTTGTCTTCCTGGTCAGAATAGAAGCTTCCTGGGCAGCGACAGCTTTTCAACGTTATTTTTTTAAAACTTTTTAAACTTAATTTTATCCAGTGCTTTGCAGAGGGTGGCACTCGGTAAATGTGACAGGCTGATAGTGAAATAAGGACTTGGGTCTTTAAGCTCAGCCTGACATCTTCAATGAGCACTCTTTGATTATTCAGATCAGTGGTTTCAAGCTTTATCATGCTCAACAGGCTCCCGAGGTGCTTTTAAAAAGTTCACGTTCTTAGGCTCTATTAGTATGATTCACTAGGTCTGAGGAGGAGCATAGGAAACCTGAATTTTAAGAAGCAAATCAGGTAACTCTGATGCAGGTGATTTGAGGGCTGCTCTTTGAGAAACATAGTCTATATGTTATGATACCATTTCCAAGTACTCTGCTTAAAGAAACCTTTTCTGACAGCAAATATATTTCTTTTAAGCAGAAGTGTGGGGTTTTTAATGTTTTTGTAATTTTGTTAGAAGGGGATGGGAGAAGAGGTGGGAAATTTTGTGGGTAGAACATTTGCTTAAACTGTCTTCTCAAATGCCTGTCTGGGTCAATGAGATAATAGAAATATCACATCAGAAAGAATGCCACAATTTCATCAAACCACAGTGATATAAAACACTTAATAAGCCATCACTTGGAGCCTATTTGTCCTTATTTTAGTCTCAGTTTTCACTGGCTCAATGATCCAATCTTCTAGAGATGATGAAGAGCTGTACATTAGAGGGAAGGAGAAGAGTGTTGCTGGTAAAGGATGGCACACTGATTGCAAGAGTGATAGCGGACAGCCTGAAAGTGAAGAAGGAAATAGACAAACTATAGAGATCAGACATAAGATCTTAAAAAGGCAAACAAAATGTAGGCCAAGGGGGAAGCCGAAGAGTGAAGGAGTAAGCAAATGCATGCATCTCAGTAGCTTGAGGAGGCATTACTGAGTTACCCCAGTTTACAGTAACTATTTGTTGATCTTTCTTCTTAGAATCTAAGTTCTACCAGGGCTGAGACCATGCTTATCCCATCTGGTACTGCATTTCCAGGGCTTAATGTATTCCTTGTCTTATAGAAGAGTCTCCATAAGTGTTTGTGTGTGTGTGTGCGTATATAAGATTTGCTATAGTAATCTATGCTCATGATAATGACTCTAGTATTTTTCTAATAAATCAATATAAATAAATACGTAGGTTTTCTGGGTGATCTGTGTTCATGATAATGACCCTGAGAATTTTTTGGCTGAAAGCCAAGTACTTTTAACCTTTTCGATATATATTTTTAAAAAAATCTCAAAAATTTTTGGTATGTGAAGGCTTATTCTACATCCTTAGTATGTAATTCATTCCCCAGCTCTGTACTCTTTAATATTGTTGCCCTTTCCTCTGCCCTGTTCATATTTAAATTGTCTTAAAATGCATGGGGTTTATTTTTCAGATTATAAATGCTCATATATGTAGATATATACTAAAATATTTTGAATCATCAACCAGTGTACACTATACCAATGCCACATGAACACAGCATATTTTAAAGTCTTCAAAAATATTCAGATAGATTTATGTATATAGATAGAAATCTGTATATACCAATTTGAAGATGTCTCTTTTTATATAGTTAATGCCAAATCATATTTTATATGGCTAATCATCCTTTGATATATCATAATGGTTTCCCTGGAGCATGACACATCTATTAAAATGGATATTTTAGCATGCATACTAATTAAGAAAATGTATGTTATGTGCTAGGCAAAAACATGGGCTCCATATAGTAGAGAAAACCATATTTAGATCCCTCCGAGATGGTATATCTGCTCTCTAGGTGTTTCTCATTTGTGTTTAAACTTGCTCTTTAGTAGGTTTTTGTTAACTGAAAAAGGAAAATTATTTCTTCATATTATATAAAGCAGGTTAAATTGTGCTGGCTTACTTTGTATTTTGTTTCAAAACTGTGTTTTTAATTGGTCGTGTAGAATTGGGAATTCATTTTCTTAGAAGGTTGTGTCTTACTGGCAGGAGGAAGAGGTGAAGAGGAAATTCTCTTTTTCCATAAGTACATGTTTGGTCTTAGGCAAAATTTTGAAATAAGGAGAAGTGTGACTCTGAGAGTGACATCCTGCCACTTAGCACCCCCTCCAACCTAGTGGGCCTGAGGGCATCAGGTTATCAAAATTTAGTCCTACGTTTTCTATCGCTATATTCCTTTCCAGTCTAAACTACTCCAACGTTTCTAGTTCCTGAATCATCTGTTTCCATTCCAACCAAAAGTCCCAGCCAACAGTTATTTAAGTACCTGTCCTGATTTGGGCAATGGGCTTGGAACTGTGTAGAAAGAAAGGTGAATCCTATGCTATTTACATTTTCAGGGAGTATACATACAATCTAGGATTGCTTATAAGACATGCATAACTAACTCATTACACTAGAAGACAGAATATGCATAAAAGAGGCATAAACCAAATGAAATGAAAGTTCAAAGAAAAAGATTACAACCAATTGTGGGAACTGGGAAAGGTTTTATGGACTTTGAAGAATGTTTAGCATCTTAAAAGCAGAGAGGCGGTTGAGAGATGGCATTCCAGGTGGAGAGAGTGTTACAGATGAAAGTAGGAGCACCCCATATGGCTGCCTAAGAGTTGAATATTGCAAAACTTTTGAAGGCACCATTCACATAGACTGTGATATAAACGGTGCCCCCTGTAGTTGTTCAGCATGGTGGCCGTGAGTGAAAGCCAGGAGGCAAGAAGTGTGCAAGGATAGGATCAGAGAATCATAAGGAGTATAGCCTTATGATATTGTGATGGATCTTTAATGAAAGAGTGAAGTTGTTTTACCCCTTTCACTGTGAGCGAAAAGGTCTTAAAACCTTCTCAAACTCTAAGATTCTATGATTTCTCTAATTCAGTTGGTAAGAGGGGCTGAGGAAGATTTTTGAGCAATGGAGTGGCTCAAATTTTCAGAAGATGAGTGTATATATATATATATATATATATATATATATATATGGTGAAATGAACTGAGAAGTTTACTAGACTTCAGATGTGTATAAAGTGATTATGCCGTCTAAGTGATGCTGGAGTAATACATCATACTGGGGCTCTGAGGGGTCACAAGATTATTCCCAAACCAGCCCACCCTTAACTTTGATACATCTTTACTTCTTCCATATCACACTAAGACTTCATTTTTTTGATCTCTCATTTGGCATCCTTATTAATAAGCTTTGCTAGACTTTCAACTTCTGTATTTCTTTCACCATTTATGTCTTGTCTTGTCTTTCTGTATATCATGTACCCTCTGCCTGCACTTTTGGAAATAGACCTTTCTGAGTTGGTCCTAGGCTTGGACTCTGTCCTGTGAACTGCCTTAGTGGGCAGCCTCTTGATCACAGCTGTTTGTTTCTGAATTTCGATTCCCTTCTTTAGCTCCAGCTCCATGAATCAGGAGCCCAAGAAGGAGGCCTGTTATTAGGCTGTTGGAATAGGATAGGGACAGAGTCATCAGGCTCAAACTACAGGAGTGAAGGTGGAAAGTAATTCATTAATTCATCAAATGTTTATTGAGCCCTCTTGAGGGTAAGCACCGGCCTTGTGTGGCTTCCCTGGCTGGTCCTGCTTTCATTTCTTTGACCCTTCCTCCCTTCCAATGCTCTAAGAAGTTTAAGATTTTTTTCACAACAGCTGAGTCTCTCTGGGAGTATCAGCAAGAACTCTGGTAGTGTTAGAAGGCAACAACCCGGGGACAGCAGCAGCTGGTTTTATTTTTGGTTTTCCTCAGTCAGGTGTTTGTAAGTTGAGAACTGCCTGTATTCAAACAACGTGATTTGGTAGCATGTCATGAACTCCCGTAGAAATAATGGATGTGGTACAGTTAAAAGGATAACAGTGAGCCATTCCTAACATCATAAGCTATACAGTAAATGTTTAAAGACCTGGGTGTGGATTAATGGCTCTGAGGACATGGATATGCTATGGATCCTTCACAGTCTCGTTTTGTGTAAAATTTGAGTCTTGCTTTGGGTACAGAGATCCGGCCGTTGGTGAACTTGCCTGGGGAATAGTCATTGTCTCATGGTAGGTACTGGTTGATGCATTTGGGAGATTTTATTTAGGAACTCATTAGATTACTGCATTCATTTGTTCTAGTCAAGTTTAAAATTTTATCCCTCATGCACTATTATGAAACGAATAAATAAAAGATATAACTATCCAATCACCTTTTACAATCTATCGATCTGATTTTTAATTTTTCCTTGTATACTCCTGATCTTTGCTCATAGTCACACATTTGAAATAGTTATAATCATGATATGGATATAGCCCTTATTTTCAAAACCATATTTTCATAAACACTTTCCATTTTGCTAATTTCTGTACTCTAATTTTAATAGTTATATAATTTTGATTTATTTTAATGGTCACAGTTTTCTTAAAATTCTCTTATTTGTGAATATTCAAATTTTCTCCTGTGGGATTGTTTGCTAAAGGGTTTGAATATTTTTAGTATACATGGTCCCTATTTTTAGGTCACTTCCCATTTTCATCATAACAGTGCCAAAGTGAAAATCTTCCCTGCATTGTTGTTTTGGTTTGTATTTCTTTAATAATTAGTGACCTTCCTTTTTAATTATATTTCCTTTCTGAATTGGCTTGTCATATTTTCTACTTTATTTCCTAGCTATTTTTGAAAAATAAATTTCTATGAGCTCTTTACATATTATAAATATTAATTCTTATTCCTTATACTTGGTTCTAATATTTCTCAGTGGGATTTAATTTTGTTTTGTTATTTTGTAAGTTTAACAATTTTAGCTTAGTTTTATCTGGTGTATCTATTTCTGATTAGTATTTGATGAATGCTTTCAAAATTTTTTAAAAATTATGGTCATAAAGGTAGTGCAGTTCTCTGCTTATTATTCATGTTGCTTCTTGGTCTACTGTCAAGTGTATTGGATTCTTAAAGACATGTATATTCTAGAATCATGGAATGATCAAGCCAGAGGGAAATTATCAGCTTATATTTTTAATATTTAGAGGATCTAACAAATAATATTTCCCATATCTACAGATAAATGTAGATTTCCAGATGAGAGTTTAGAAAGTAGATGAAAATTACATTTAAGACCCGAATACAGTGAAGCTGGTTGGCAAATTAAGAAATATATTTAACTTCAGGGTTTAATAACGAAAAATTGTATCATGTTTATAAACCACTTTAAAAACACTGTTTGAAAATCAATTTTTCCATGTGTTTTTGAGCATTTATGACACTGCTCCCAGTGTCCTAACTTTAAAATTTAAATATAATTTCAGAAATGTGGCTTCAAATCATTGGTCATTTGCAAAAATCACTTTAGTGGCCTCTTATTGATTATCTAATAATGCGTCTTGTTGTTGGTTTTCTTCTTCTGAGGCTCAGATTCTGTTATGTAACTGGGGTATACTTTTGGAATTTATAAAGCACTTCAACATTTTCTTTTTATTGGTTTAATTGATCTTACAATCATTTAAAAATAACCTCAGTTACCTGATAAATATTTAGTTTATTGGTAATAGTTGAGCAGTTTTATTTCTCAACTGATTTAGAAATAGGAGTTCAATATATCTTCCAGTATTTCATTACAGGGAGGAAGAATTTAAAAAGCTAATGAAAGATTGTTTCCTTTAAGTAATTTTAGAAGATAAATTGCTCTATCAAAAATATAAATGGGTAAACAAAATCATCAAAACAGTAGTTAGGTTGGTTTTAATACATCACAGAGGAGGAGGAGTCATGCCAGTTGTGTGCTTATGACATATCAGCATACTCTTACCCTGGGTCAATAGATATGAAAACCACAGTTTGCTCATGGTTACTTAACTGATAAATTATGGTGTGGGACGTGAAATTGAACCAATTCAATTAGGAAGGCTCAGAATGAAGTTTGAGGCAAGTTAGGATTGACAGATGAGAACAAATGAATAATAAACTATTCTTACAGACTATTATAGGTTCGGTTTTACATTTTTAATATCTTCAGTGTTGGTAAAGATGTTCTTGCACGTGGGACTTTTGAGGGGTAAGAAAGGGCAATTTATCTTCTTTGATCACATGATCAATTTCATTGAGCTGCTTTATTTTCACTCAGAAAGAGGATAGGAACTAATATCCATAATGAGTTACTGTTTAGACCTAAGTACACTAAAGGGAAATTTGTCAGTTCTGATAGTGTTTGGAATGGAATATGACATTCATCTCTGATTCTGCACCTACTGTATTTTCTCATAGGTTTTATTTTTTCATTTCAAGTTTGCTGTCCCATTGCTCATGCTGAACAACAGATTTATAGAATCATATCTAATATATTATTGAAGGAAAGTATATGTGACACTGTGACCTTTTGACTCTAGTATTGTTTTCAAGTGTTATTTACTGAGTTTTCCATGAAATGATTTTTAAGGAGAATCAAAGGGATTCTCTGGCATAAAAGGGATTGATATATCACATTTGGGAATGATGTTATAATGATTTCCATTATAACAAATGGAAAACAAAACAAATGGAAAACAAAAGAACATGTGTCTTCAAACTCATCTACTTCCTACTCATCTGTTTCCTTCTTCCTCATTTGGAGGTTCTTGTCAAATATACTAGTTGAAATCCAGGCAGGGCGAATTGATACTGTAAGTCTTAAAAGTACGAGAAGCTCGTGTTTTGTATTGATACAAGCTCTTATATTTATACTTAGTCTTCAGTGAGTGAGCTTGTACATCCTGCTCAGTTCTTTTCTCTGTCCTCATTCCCCAATACCAGGCTGCCATTCTGTCTCCTTATAATATAACAAAATGACCAATCAGTGTTAGGACACTCTGAGTGAAAGAGATGCTCAGAGACTCATTTAAGCAGCAAATTGTCACAGAGATGTGGTTTAGTTTTGGCTATTTTTTACTTTATTTTGGTGGAATAATCAGCAAGAAAACAAGAGAGGAGTGAAATAGAGGAATATTGTGGACTTTAAGAAGGCATTGTTGGTTGATAACACTTTCTTGAAAAACGAGCCCCAAAGTGTACCCCCATAGTGGCGATTTGTTTTGTTCTCTTATATGAATTTTTTAAAAATTAATTAATTAATTAATTAATTATTTTTAGCTGTGTTGGGTCTTCGTTTCTGTACGAGGGCTTTCTCTAGTTGCGGCGAGCGGGGCCACTTTTCATCGCGGTGCGCGGGCCTCTCACTGTCGCGGCCTCTCTTGTTGCGGAGCACGGGCTCCAGACGCGCAGGCTCAGTAGGTGTGGCGCACGGGCCTAGTTGCTCCGCGGCATGTGGGATCTTCCCAGACCAGGGCTCGAACCCGTGTCCCCTGCATTGGCAGGCAGACTCTCAACCACTGCGCCACCAGGGAAGCCCTGTTTTGTTCTCTTAATTGATATCGGATATCAGAATCAGTATGGGAATAAAAGGGAATCACTTGAGTCATCTGCCCCGAGTATGGAGACTGCATATAAATGAAGTCTCTGAATCTAGATACTCTATACAAAGGAAGCACTATGTTTTATTTCAGAATTTCTTGAATTTACTCTTGACAAGAATGCCCCTGAGCCTGTAAATTATTATCATTGTTGTTACTAAGTGGCATAGATGAGAGACTGAACTTAGTAAATAATCATTTAAATTATATATTCAATCAACGGCAAGGGCAGATCTATTAAAAGTGTTTTCTGGCCTGAAAAAATATTATATTTTCACATCATTGTTTGCATTGCCTTCAAAGGATGATTACAGCATTTGTTCAGGGTATAGTGCTTATGGTTCAACAGCCCAAAGTCTTAAATCTTGTGCCCGGGTAGATGCTGTGTTGTACAGTAGTAATTCTGTAAATTATTTACAATAAAGGGGAAAACACTGGAGAAAAGATCTATCTGTGTACTGCTCCCAGTTTTACAACAAGGGAATACTGTTAAAGTTCCAAAGTAGCTTCAGTAGTTCAGTAGTTGAGCTATTCCATCCCCCCTCCCCCCTCTCCAACATCCTGTTTCATCACAAATATTTATCATTTTATTCATCGGTTCTCCACCCGCCTTGTGGGCTGTTGTGCTTGCTGTCACCCGGCCAAGAGGCTGGGGAATGCCTATCCACAAGCAGCATGGGGTGTCTGGCTAGGGTGCTCACCAGTCCTGTAACTGGCTAACACTGAATTGTCGTCACTGTTGTGCCATTGAAATCCATGTAGAGTCAGCCTATTTAAATAATTAGCAGAATCACCAATAGCAGGCATGTTGTTGCTAGTCATAGTGAAAATATACATACTATTTGTGGTGAGAAAAAAACTGAAGTCTACAGCATTTGGAGATGTCATTCTGACGTGTTATGGAAGCATTAAAATTAAAGAAAAAGAAAAATGACTATTTAAACAAAATTACTGCCTAAAAACACTAGTCTGTTTGCTTGGTTAACAGTTTAAAAGACTTGTCTGGTTTTCCTGAAAAGTTCATTTAGTATTAATTGGCTACTCACTTTTAAAATATTAAATATAAACTAACACAAAATACAATATGATAGATAATAGCATACCTAGCATACCACGGCATACCCCACTTGTTTCAGAAGGGATGGATATTTTTGAAGAGTATTGGCCAGGAATTTTGTAGACTGGAGTTATGGGTTTTGGGGAAGAAGACCAGAGAAGGTGCCCTTCTCATTGCATTATATTATGGGGTGTGTCCTGTCAACATAACTGATCACCGTGATATTAACCTTGATCACTTGGTTAAGGTAGAGTCTGCTAGGGTTTCCACTGTAAAGTTACTACTTTTCTCTTTCCATGTTCTGTTCATTGGAAGTCAGCCCACACTTAAAGGGAGAATAATTAAGCTTTACCCCTTGGAGGGAGGGAGTATCTACATGATTTTTTTATTTTGGTATGGACTCATAAATATTTATTATTTTATTCTTTCGGTTATCATCCAGTGCTAATCACTCTTTATTTTGTTGCTCATAAGCTTATTTTAAACTTTTTAAATTGTATTTTGCTTAGCCATCTGGTATTCTGTGTAGCTTGGTGCCGCATGCATCACACGCCTTTTTGGCCTGTCCCACCTCCACGTGTTTATGTTCTTTCTTCAAACCAAGAGATTTGGTTTTGCAGCTTTGGTTAGCACTTAAGGTCATTTTCATAGTCAAGTCTTAATGTATGCGCTGTGGGAGAAGTCATAACACAAAGCTTCTTGTCAGCAGACTGGCGAACTTACCTGAGAAATTGAGACTCAAGATTGTGAGAATGTGTGACTAGGACCGAAAGCAGATTTCCAGGTAGGAAATCAAAATGATTTTCTTTAATTCCTTTGCACTTGATTTTGTAGAAGTCAAATCACCATTTCTTGTGAGATGCAAAATTCCAAAAGGAGGGGTGGCATAAATATTGGGGTTGCATTAGCAAATCACGTTGTGTTCCTCTTTTAGATTCTTTTTAAGATTCTTTTATTTGATTTTTAAACAGTAAGGTAGTAGCTGAGCTTTGAAATGAAACCCAAGGGGAACTTGCAGAAGTCTATCTGTATTTGCAAAATTATTATAGATATGATTTTGAACGTTGAGGCCTATTGAGAAGTACCCATCAGAGTAGAAATAATATTCAGATTTTTCATGTCAGAAAACAGCTGTGGTTACAGGATGTTTTATGTGTTTCACAGAATATTTACTAAATACGGATTGATTTCTAGTTGGCATTTCTCATCAACTCCCCTAAGATGTGATAAGGTCATAAACTCTGTTAGAAAGGAGGAGCTCAGGGAGAGGAAGCTCCCAGATCGCACATGTGCTCGAGTTTCTGCGTACTGATGTTACAAAAACAAGCATCAGTTTGCCACTGTGGCAGTCTTACAAAGAGTAAGTTAAAAAAAAATCGAGTTCATGTGAACACGAAGACAAGCAACTGAAAATCTGGAATACAACTAGAATTAACATCATGCAGTGATTCTTACCTTTGCTGTTGGAAGTATAAAAGCAGCGTGATCCCTCCAGCTAAACTACAGAGATTTCAGCTCCATGGGAACATGAAGAACCTATCTGTCAGAGGGTGTGTGTACACAAATGCATTCAAAGCACGGGGGTGGGAGTGAGTTTGGGGCGGGCACGGCGGCCGGGGCACGGGGACCAACCCTTCAAGTCTTGCCCACGCATTTTTATGTGTGTATTATAATAAGGCCTTTGTGCAAGGAGGCTAGATAGAACTTCATGTCCGCTGCCCTCTGGACTTTTACATGATCTAGCTGCCATCACCCACCTCCCTTGTCTCTTCAGAAAGGAAGCAAGAAAAGGCAATTAAAGAATACTGCTGGGAGGGAAATGCTCCTCCCCCTTTTTCTTTTTGGAATGTCAACAGAGTTATGGCTTTTCTGTGTGTCTCTAGGGGTATTTGGCTGCTTCTGTCCACCGTCTTTTTCTAGGGAGAGCCTTTGAAGTGCAGTCTTCACGTAGTGGGGGGCTCCTGAAAGCTGTAATCAGCTTCCTCCTTTGTGGGGAGGAGTGCTTTCTGGTGGTCATCTGGTGTCCTGCCTTCTACTTAAGGCCCCGGGGGTGGCGTGGAGTGATTGGTGAATTAAGTATCCCTGCCCACCATTACTTGGCCTCTGTCTCAACTCTGAAACTTCAAGTCCCTTACCGAACTTGTGCCTCACAGCCACGCTCATCTCCGTCAATCCCACCAATCCTTTGGTTAGTTTCTTCACTTGAAGAGATAACTTCACAACCCGACTATTTATTATTTGTCCATGTCCCTGTCCTGTATTTCGGGAATGACAGAAAAATCTGGAAAATGTTTATTTTTGCTGTGCTTCAATTTAGCTGATCCATGGGATAAATCAAATGTCCTGCTCTATCTTGGTTAGCTCTGAGAATAATCTCTAATAAGTCTTAGACCATTTTTGTACCACTTAAAATTTGAGGTTGAATTTGGATGGCTCTCTGCACTAGGTTCAGAGATACAAATGTTTACTCTTTTCCTTTCATTCCTAAATGTTATGCCTGCCCAACCTCATGGATGGCTCTGTGGTGGCAGAAGGAAATTATTGATGAGAGACCTGAGGATTTTATATGCCTGAGGGCATAATAGCTAAATGTTTTCAACTTACACTTTGGGCCACACTCATCATTTTTTCACCCAAAGAAATGATCTATTTCCCCCATTGTTTCTGCTTGAAATATTCTTTCTGGCTTTACTCTTAAAAATAAATGATCTGCAACTAATATGACATATACCCACATACCATCAGTTTCATTTATTAATTAATGTATGACTTTACTATTTTTTACTTACTTTTGTGTGCTGGCCTGAGCATGCGAAACACAACTGGCAAGTGTCTGAGCTAACGTTCTAGAAGTAAAGTGCAGACTGCAAAATATTGCAATGCGTTGAAATGGGCTGTAAGAGAAAATACACAAAGCCTAGCTGTGACATAACAGGGAATCAAGCTCTGCCGAGGGGCTTGACAGAGGAGTAAATGCTAGAGCTGCATCTCGCAAGCTGCATTGCAGTCTGTCTGGAAGGCAGCACAAGGAAAGGCATTCCAGGAAGACAGAGCCCTGGCATGCGAAGACCCAAAGACATAAAACCAACAAGTAAATCTTCATATGGCTGGATTACAGGGTATAGGGAGAGGAGGAGTGGATGTCACGAGGGAAGGATCTGGAATGCTTGGCAGGAACCAGGTCAAGGAAGGTATGCCATGCTTTATGTTGGAGGTCTATCCTGTAGGCAAGGAGGAGAGACACGTTCAGATTTGCATTTTACCAAGAGCTCTCAGGCAGCATCACGAGAATGAATTAGTGGGACCCAAGCCTGCATTGGAAGACATAGCTTGCAGACAGTTACAGTAATCTTCAAAAGAAAAAACTGGAGGCCTGAACTCATGCTGGGATATTCAGAATAGGAGCACAGGATGGATTTTCAAGTCTGGGAAGCAGTACTAGTGACTGAGTCAGTGTGAAGGATGAGGGAAAGAGAAGGCAGTTCTCAGGACTCTAGCTGGACCACAAGGTGAATAGTGATGACATTGCCCGGGATGAGAAATACAGGAAGATGAGCAGGCCTTTGAGAAAAGCAGTGACCTGCGTTTTAAACTTGTTTTATCTATCGTCATGTGTGGTCTATGGAAGGATCGCTGGTTTGGGGATCAGAAAGAACCTGAGTTTCAATTTTACTTCTCCAATTTATCACCTGTGTAGTTTTAGGTAAGTTACATAACCTCTGGGGTCCTTAAGTTTCCTGGTCTGTTAAGTGGGCGCTAGTAGTTACTAGCTTGAAGACCATTGGTGAGGGAGAAGAGAGATAATCTACGTAAAGCTCCTGACTCAAAGCCAGTTTTTAAATAAAGGGCAGATTATTATCTCTGCTATGGTCTGTAGGCAGATCTTGAAACCTGGAGCCTAGAGGGGAGGCTGAAAATGCAGCCTTCAGAGTCAAGAGCATAGGGAAGAACAGAATTTATCAGGGGCCAAGGCAGCCTGCCCATTCATTCGTCCAGAATCAGTTGTTCAGAGCTGGTGTGTGTCAAGTTCTGTGCAAGAACTAGGGAAGTTAAGACGAAAAAGACTGTCTCTGGCCTCAAGGATCTTAGAGTCTATTAGGGTGACACAGGGAAGGGAATCAAGAGTGTTTTGAATAAGAAGAGGATCAGGGCAAATCAATATATCCAGATTTTAAAAGTTGTGTAGGGCTTCCCTGGTGGCGCAGTGGTTGAGAATCTGCCTGCCAATGCAGGGGACACGGGTACGAGCCCTGGTCTGGGAAGATCCCACATGCCGCGGAGCAACTAGGCCCGTGAGCCACAACTACTGAGCCTGCGCATCTGGAGCCTGTGCTCCGCAGCAAGAGAGGCCGCGATAGTGAGAGGCCGGCGCACCGCGATGAAGAGTGGCCCCCGCTTGCCACAACTAGAGAAAGCCCTCGCACAGAAACGAAGACCCAACACAGCCAAAAATAAATAAATAAATTAAAAAAAAAAGTTCTGTAACATAAAATATATTCATAAAAGGACGTATACAGTTGGATGAATTTTCATGAACTAAAGAGCAGATCAAAAAACAGGACATTATTAGCATTCCACGAGCACTTCCCTTGTCTTTTTCCAGCACAAGGGTAACTACTATCATATAGATTTTGCCAACTTTTGTACCTTACATGTATGGAATCATACCATACGCTGTGTTCTCTTTTGTTTCTGGCTTCTTTCACTTACCAATACATTAGCAAGATTCATTCATGTTTCAGGATGTAACAATCATTGTCTCATTGTTGTATGGAATCCCACTGTATGAATTTACTACAATTTATTCATTCTGCTATTAATGAATTTGGGTTTTGTTTTTGGCTATTACAAATAATGCTTCTGTGAATATCTTAGTACATATCTGTTGGGTGTATACCTAGGGGTGGAATTGCTGGATCTCAGGGCTTGTACATATTTAGTGTTAGTAGTTAACAGCCACACACTTTTTCAAAGTGGATGTGCCAATTTATACTCCTTTCAACAATACCTGAGGGTCCTAATTGCCCCCACCCTGCTGTGGTATTTTCATCTTTCTCATTTTGACCATTCTCATGGTTATGTAGTGGTATAGCCTTGTAGTATTAGTTTTCATTTCTCTGATGATTAATGAAGTTGAGCCCCTTTTCATGAGTTTTTGGCTGTTTTATGCTCTGTTTTATAAAGTGCCTGTTGAAATATTTCGTTCACTTTTCTATTGAACTTTCTGCCTTTTTGAAGCATCAATTTTAAACAATGAGAATTATTTACAAAGGACCTACCAAGAGCTATTCTAGCAGGGGGATCAGAGGAGAGGACAGTAGAGTCATACTTTTGCCGTCATAATCTTGACCAGTCTTTCCAAAAGCTTGGCTGTGCACAGGAGGAGTGAGATGATTGACAGATAGAGGTGAGACCCAGAGAGCATTTTTGTATAGATGTGAACCTATGTATGTGTGCTACCAATATAGAGCCACTGGAGAGGGAAAGGTGGTTGATATAAAGGAAAGGTGATCATTGATTTAGCAGAATGCTGGAGTAGCCAGAGTGCTCTTAACTCCAGGAAGGGCTGATTGGGACAGAAGGAAGGGAGGATAGGGAGGTGTGCTACTAAGTTTATGGGCAGAAACTGTACGTGGACGAAATTTTTCCTTGACAAACTCATTATTTTATTTTCCTTAAAATTTATTATTTATTACTATTTTTATTTTATATACAATTTCTAAAGGTTATACTCCATTTACAGTTGTTACAAAATATTGTGTTGTACAGTACATTCTTGTAGCCTGTCTTACACCCAGTAGTTTGTACCTTACATTTTACTTACGGTTTTTGTGAAGGAGAAGGCAAAGCCACATGTCCGTAAAAATTGGATAATACTGAAGAAAATGGGGAACATTTGGAGCTGCCTCTAGAAGCATGGTGATAATGCTCACCTGACCTGCAGACGGCTCAGCAGAAGTAGCTCTGTCTCCACAGTTGATGGTCCTCAGCCACTCCGAGGAGGTGATGCAGGACCTGGAGGGGCAGTGATCTAAAAGTGGTTTTGTGGCTGAGTACGCTGAAGGCCAAGGTGGCAGAGGGTGCTGGCAAGGGTAATGGAGAAGTTGGTTCCCAGCAGGATCTAGACAGGATCGAGAAAGGAGCCTGGAGGAGGAAGGGGAGGAGAGGAAGGAGCTGGGGAAGAGAGAGATAGGATGGGGAGGAAGAGGTCCTGAACTATTGGAGGAGAGGGGCTGAGGAACTGAGTGTCTCTGTGAGGCTGGAAAACAATAGCCCGGGAATGTGACAGGTTAGGCGATGTGATGAGATTGACTAGAATACCTGTCCTATCCCTGTAAGGTGTTGTGGAAAATGATCAAACACTTAATTAAGCAAAGAACCTCTCAAAAGGCGTCACATTTTGAGTTTTAGTTTATCTTCATTGTTAGTTAATAAATATTTTTCATTAAATGAAGACTTCTAAAGAAGTTTCATTGGAGTATTGCCCCCCCATATCAGTCATTGGTCCTTAGTTGGTTCAATAAAGTTGGTTTTAGATAATGAAGGCAAATATAGGGACCCAAATGTCAGGTTTTACCCTTAAGTAAAATGCTGAAAATGAAGATCTGTTGCATCAGCAACTTTCACTGAAACAGGGTGGGCCCGTCACTTTAAGCACTTACATTGGGAGTCTTCATTTGATCCATTTGGAGTCCTCATTTAATCCAACACTCCTTTGTTGTGTTTCCTCATTGCTACACATGGAAATTAATAGACTGTGCTAAAATCTTTGGTTTAAATTTAGTACATAAGATGCATATTGTGTGATGCTCTCAGCTGAAGTCTTGAGAGTGAAGTTTACATTTTCCTAAAACTAGCAAATATTGCATTGCTAAATGAAAAAGGCTTCAATAGAAGAACTGTATCAAGGAACTGGCAGATTGCAGATCCTATGATGTATCCCAGTATGTGTACGATTTACCAGGCAGCTTGCTGAAAATGTAGATTTGGGGCCCATCCATGGAGGTAATGATGTGGGTTGTCTGCAGACTCAACTTTGAGCGACCTATAGACGAGTTTCCAGTTTTGGAAGATTGCTACAGTACTGGGCACCACCCTAAGTCATTGCGACAAAGAAACAAAATAAACAACAAGAAAGGAAAAAGTAGAAAGTAGAAAAAGTAAGGGAGAAAAGAAAAAGATAAGGAGAAAATAAGATTGATGAGGGCAAGAAAAGAGACAAGAATTTAAGTCCTGAAGAAATCCCTCTACAAATTTCTGTTTTAAAAGGCAGATTTCAAAGGATGATAGATAGAATCACAACGATTTTAAGATTACAAGTGAAAAACAATGTGAAGTATGCAAGGTTACATGGGAAAAAATATCAAAAGATACTGTCCATGAAGAGCCAAACTGGTTATAAATTCAAACTTCAAGTATCAAAATTAAAATGTAGCAGTAAGTTTTATTTTTCCAACAACTTTTAAAATTGTAATGTGATGGGTGTATTACTTGGGATAGAACAGGATTGTTATTATAAACAATTAAATTGGATTATTTTATTTTTCTCCTGAATATCAGATCATGCCAGTGAGTTATCAAGGCAACCTTCAATGTCCAAGATGATTAGCACTGCTGCCTAGAGTTGTTGTAAAGATTAAATGAGATTTGAACTCTGGATGCCAGAATCCCTGGGTTCAAATTATTGCCCTGCCACTAACCAGCTTTATACCTTTGGGCAAGTTAATGCGGCTTAGTTTCTTCATTGGTGAAATAGGATAATAATAGTGCCTACCTGTAGCAATGATGCCAAAAATAAATAAGTTAGTAAATGTAAAGCATTTGGAAAAGTGCAGGCCACATGGTAGACATTCAACAAATGTTACTCTGAAACATAACATCTATTGTCATTCTCTATAAAAGCACGTACATTTTTTAAAATGATTATTCAAAATAGGGACATACATATGATTTTATAAAGTTATACCTATCTTGAGCCTTAGTCAATTAAATTATTGAATACCCACTCCTAAGACACTCCAAGCTCTGTGACAAGTAAAACATGGCCCCATCCCCCCGGACACTCGAGCCTTGGTAAGTTATCCTGTTAACTTAGTTTTCTGGGGTAGATGTTATGCTGTGTTGGGGAATAGCATAGATGTTAACTGAAACTATGTTTTGTAGCACAAGTAAAAGACAGTGCATGAAGGACAGAAGGGGATGCTAATAATAGATCATACCTTGATGTATTTCTAAGTATAGCAGATCACCCAAGAAAAGATGTTGGTATTCTTCCAGAGCTAGATATAGTAAAATGGATGCAACAGAGATACAATATCAGAAAAACTGGATATTCAAGTGCTAAGTCTGCTATTTCCTGATTATGTGACTGTAGGCAATTGATTTGACCTATGTCTCCGTTTCTTCACCTGAGAAACAGGCACATAGCCACTTTGCTGAGTAGCTTGTTTAAATAAGCCAATGTTTGTGAAGATGTTTTACGAACTACGAGATGTTAGGCATTTGTATGTTTTTTTTCATGATTTATATTATATAAGGCTTGCGGATTTCTGAAGATCCATGGCTCAGAAATGAGCACTTAGAATAATGTAGTTTTCATAGGATTACAGAGAACTTTATTATTCTCTGTAGAATTACCTGTAGATCAATAATAGATGGGTAACTTGTGGCAGAAATCAGAGGCCCCAAAAAGTCGCAGCTGGAAGGTGAAACAGGACAGAGAGGTTATGTGGCTGACCTAAGGAAACAGTTCACAAGCTGTGGAATAGGAACTGAACCGGAGGATTCTCCCCTCCGCTCTCCACACCATTCCTTGACTGTTTCTCAACTGAGTGGAAGGAGTACAGGCTTTGAAGTCAGACCTGAGTTAAAATCCCTGCTCTGTCACTTACTAGCTGTGACTCAGGCAAGTTACGAAACCTCTGTGAGTCTCACGTCCCTCATCTGCAGAGGGGTAGAATCACTTGCCTGGCAGAGTTGTGGGCACTAGAGATCACGTCTGCAAGGTACCTGCCCAACAGCTAGCTGATATGTTATTTTTCTCATGATTATACACTGCCAAATTTCAAGGCAACTTGAATTACACACTTGCTGAATAGGAATACTAATGCAACTAATAATAGCAACTGTTTAACTGAAGGGTTCCATGTGCCAGGCACAAGTCCAAGTACACTACACCTATGAGTATTTATTTAATCTCCAAAACAGCCTGATGATGGAGGTATTACTGTTACGGCCACTGAGGCTCCAGGAGTGTAACTAACGTGTCCAAGGTCACCCAGCAAGTTTATGGCGGAGCAGGTTTCCAAACCTGGGCGCTTGTGACTCCGGATCCCACTTCCCTAGTTACTGGATTATTCCTGTTCCTCCCTGGCCAGTTTAGGGATGTGGGACAGAGAATGAAAGGACTAGTTGTTTCACGAGAATTGTTTTTTGAGTAGAGTGAGTATTTGCTTTTGGAATCTTCATTCGGGTAGACGGTATTGGAAGGGGCCAGCGCTTACCCATCATGTAACTTTTGAGTATGTTATGAAGCCTTGTAGAGCTCCACTTTCCTTCTTTGTACAGTTTTATACTTGTCAGGATTGTAGTGAGCATTTAACCGGGGGATGATGACTGGAGGGCACAGTGCTGGCAGCCATCTCCAGTTCTAATCTCTGCTCCCCACTCCCTTCTTAAGTAGCAGTCTGGCACTGAGGACAGAGCCTTGGGGAATGCCTGCTTTCTTTTTCCACTTGAAACCAATGGGGTTCTCTGTTATTCAGCACTCCCGTGTTTTAAACCAATGGTGTTATATCACAGGATTCTGCAACTGATCCCCTTGAAAGGGCATTAAAATATTTGCTCACATACCTTCTCATTGATCTGTTACGTACTTCCGATCAACTGCCTTAGGTGAAGATGGGCACATCACGTCGGTCTTTTCATTGATTTGCATCCTGTGTCTGGATATGTGCACTCAGAGCACAGTCCCTTTAAGAACCACTAGCCCTCAGCAAAAATAACCTAGAGCAGCTCAGGTTACTGCCAGGCTCCAAAGACTCTTCAGGGGGTCAGGTTGCTTATTTCTCTGGCACCTACCTCAGCAGGAATGTAGGAAGAAGTTTATTTATGCCAGCAGAGGGGGTCTGGGTGGATCTGTGCACTGGAGTCCCCACCTCTAGCCAGGAGCCCTCGCCCCTGACTTTTTCTGGACGTGCCCCCTATTTCATGGTAGGAAGGTTTTTGGTTGGGCCACTTAAGTGGCATTTGATTCATTGTGACCCTGTCCCTGGACCTGGATGTCGGAGCCAGTCTTTCCTATCAACCTTGGGTTTTGGATTGTTTCTTTGAAAAACAAAAATGAAAACGATATCAAAAGCCATCAAAACTAACATGCACCTCCCATCCCAAAATTGAAAGCATGGCAGTGCAGTGAGGGGAGGTCACGGGAGGACACGGCTTTTTCCCCTGGACCCCCTGTGCCTGCACGTGTCTGTCTCACCAGCCTTTCTTGTAAGGAATGTTTTTACTGGCTGTACATAAGCCCAGGGAACAAAGAATAAACAGGGCCTAATGCTCTGTAAAGATAAACAAACAAACAAATGGAATGAAGTCTTCAATTGTGAAAACAGTGAGATATCTTAAGAGGCGGTACAGTATGGGAGGGGGCAAAGAACCAGCAAGGGCTTAGACCATCCGGGGCCTTGTCTCAGCCATGCTACTGAATTAGCTGAGCTGCAGAATAATTGAGTTTTGTCAGCTAGGTGGTATCTGTGAGTGACTCACATTCTTTAATTTTCCTAGAAGGAAGATGTGGCTCAGAGAGGTTGGGTGACTTACCTAAAGTTACTCAACTTTAGGTTGGAAGTAGATCTGGACCTACAGCCCAAGTACACACATCATTGCTCTTCATCATGCTGCAGTGACATTGTAAAGAGTCAAGATCTCTCCAAGTCCCTGTTTCCTTATCTAGAAATGGGGATTCGGCTACCTGGCATACCTTCTTTGTAGGATATTTTAAGGCTCTGCTAAATGAGTGTGGGTGGAAACACTTTTAAAAACTATTAAATTATATATTAATATTAATTAATAGTAAGTTATATATATACACATATGATGAGATATATGTACGCTGTGATACCTAATATTTTGTTAAAATTCTTCTTGTGGGAGCATATTAACAAAAATCTGGATTCTTCTTTGGAAATGTGAAGCACCATGAAATTCCCGGATGTATGGTAAAAACTCTAGACTTAAGAGTCATTAACCTGACAGTTTTACCTACTAATGCTATCATTACTCTACCTTTCTGAAAAATGGGAATAATAAATTTCTCGGCCTATCTTAAGTTGTTCTGAAGATAACTTTATGAATATATGTGAAAGTACTTCATGAACCGTAATGCACAGAAATGAATTATTATTACCAAATATTCCTGAGGGCCACAAACCCTATCCAGAGAGCACATGAGGTATGATTAAGGAGATAGGTCATATATTCAAAAGCAGATTTCAACATTATCTGACCTTGGTGTCAGATAAAGACTGTACTCTACAGATAGTGATTGCAATGAATTAATAAGTCCTTTTATTATAGTTTCCAAATGGAAGTATAATCATATAGAAGGTAGAGATTTAAATGTTATTTTTACGACTTTCTCAGTTACACCATTTGCTCTAATATTTATATGTCTGATTTATCTCATTTGATTATTACAGAATATTTGTGAGTTTTAATTAATATTATCATTATCTCATGAATGAGAGGTCAAAAGATTTTCCTAAGACCTTATGGAATGTGAATGGGAGAGCTGGGAATTGAAACAAGGTCTTCTGGTCCCACATCCTGTGCACTTGCCTCTGTAACCTGTCTCTTTGTGCTGTGTTGGGGGTTCCATTCTGTGGACTGTATCCTTCATTGGTTTCTTTCACTGATACAGTCATTCATTCGACATGAATACTCTATGTGGAACTCTGTCATATTATCTCATACTCCAGGACTAAATCTCTTTGGATAGAATGGGTTGTTTTATGTCTGATTCCTTTAATGGAAGGAGAAGTAGTGACACATACACTTGAACCTTGCAAAAATACTGATTTGGGGTTGGGGGAGAAGAGGAGACAGGCCATGAAAGGGGGAACCACTGATGTCAGAGTCAAAATAAATCTTTGCTGTCCAATAAGGTAGTCCCCCAGTCCCATAGGGCTATTTACATTTACATTAATTAAAATTTTAAAATCAGTTCCTTGGTCACACTAACCACATTCCAAGTGTCAATAGCTACCTAAGGTTGGTGGCTACTATACTGGATAGTACAGATATGTAGATATGTGTCTGGTCACTGAAATAGATAATTTTGATGTCTGATACGTGTATGTATAATTGCACACCGGAAGTGAAATTGTTCTGTTATACATTTCTACCTAAGACATAATGATAGCTACCATTTATTGAGCACCTTCTCAATAAGCACTAGGCACATAATGTATATTATTTTATTTTATCCTAACACCGTTTTTCATACTGGGAATCTGAGAGAGGTTTGAGAGGTTATGTAACTGCCTAAGATATGATAGGGCTATGGATTGATGCCAGTTTTCTTTGATTTCAAAGAGAATGCTCTTTTGCTCTAGCATGCTGTCTTTCTATGTAGCCTAATTGGATTACATCAGGAGTTAACATTCTCAATGCATTGTCTTATCATTCAGTCCATTTCAGTTCAGCAAATGTGCCAGGCAGTCACTCTGTTGGAAGCAGGAGGTGCAGCAATCAGCAAAGCACAGTCTCTGACCATAGGGAGCTCCAAACCAAATAGAGAGTTCAGACATATAAAGAATAATTGTGATAGTGGAGCATGGTCTCTGACCCAAGACTGTGTGATGCAACCAGGAGCCATTGAAAGGTTCAATCCAATGAGTGCCATAGTCAGATTTATATTTGGTAAAACTCCCTTTTTAGTCATGGAGAGTCTTGTTTGAGAGGAAAGGGAGAACCTATGATAGTTATTGTATTTACCTAAGTGAAGGAATGTTGAAGGCTAAAACTAAGGTCATAGTGGTGGAGTTAGAGAGAAGATTGATGAGAGAGAGAGGCAACTTGATAAAATTGTCAGGCTTCGGTGATTAGAGCTGAGGGTAAGGAGCAGTTAAAGATGACTCTCTCGTATCTACCTTGGGTGCTTGGTGAATGTTTGGCCTCCTCAAAGGAGATTAGCTATGAGGAAAATGTTGTGCATGAGTGTGTGTTGTGTGTTGTTGTGTGTTGTGTGTACTGTGTATGTGGTGTGTGTTTTGTGTGTGTGAGCAATCACCCTCAAGTAGGTGAACTGCAGGGTGGGAAGGGGTGAAGATAATGACTTAATTGACCACAAGCCCATAAAATATCCAGAAGGCAATCTTATTTGGCAAGTGGAAAAGGCCGCTCTAAAACAACGACATCTTTTAAGAATGCAATTAAAAAAATGAAAAATAAAACAGAATCCTGCCATAATACTGAGACTAAAAGGGAAAACTAACCTTATAGTCTAAATATGATGCATCTGTCCTAGGCTAGGCATAGGATAGTGAACTAGAGATGTATTTTCCCATTTTTCCATATAGTCACAACATGTAAAAATATTTATTATCATGAGATTCCAATAGTAACATAGAGGATGGATTTAAATATGGCTTCTAGGGAGCCTAATGTTGAAAAGGCAGATTTTTGCTACATTTTCTTTGGTATATGCGCCCCCCCCCCTTCTTTTTATATAATTAAATAATCTGTTTTTAACTTAGTGACCAGGTAATTATGTTGTTTGATATTTCTAAAAGATAAAAGTTAGCAGGTGTTCTCTAACATGGTTTCTGGCAGTTCTTAATTTTAAGCAGCGGTTTGTTTGTGTTGCAACAGAAAATAACCTCATAGGGTTAAATAATTATAATGATAGCATAGGTTCCAATCTAGAGTAAGGAGGTTCCATTTTCTTTAGAAAAAAAAAAATCAGTTGTTCTGCTGATAGTACATTTAACAGACGTGGAATTACTAAAACCAGGAGTGCTGATGGAAATAATTTCTTCTGGAACTCAATCTGTGGTCTCTGGATTGATAGTTATGTCTGTACAGTTTGAAACAGTGTCTGCTTTGGAGATTGTCATTCTTTTAAAATTATATGAGGATCCTCAATTCAGATTTGACCAGCGTAGACCACCATGACAGAAGGCTGTCAAATGCATGATGCGGGGTGAAACCTGATTATTTCCGGGTGCCTTGTCTAGTTTTGAGCTATTTAAAAACACGAGCTTCTGTAAAATTTGTGAAACATTTTTGGTTTCTGAGTCAGTTAACTTTAAGTACTTCTTTCTTCTTGGGCAAATACAGACATATCTCATTATCTTGTGTTTTAGATTTTTTTTCCAGTTTCTTAAAATTTTTTTCCTCTATTAATTTTCAAAATGAATAATAAAATCTTATGAAATAAAATAGACTCTAGATTTAATGTTTTATTATCTCACATTTTATGTTAGGAATTACCTGCAGAGCTGTTATTAATTAGGAACTTTGCAATACTTCTATGGGGAGAGTGATGCAGGTACATGTGTATTTCTTCAAAGTTGCTTAGCAGTGATGAACTAGAGGGCACCAGCGAACATTTATATTTGGGTTCTTTAAACTAGGCCACATACTGTTGACACGTATGCACAGGAGAGAAACGTGAATGCTTTGCGAAATCTTAGTACTAAAAATAATTTCCACCTGTATTTATAGCAGTGTTATCATACTTGAGGAAAGTGATGTAGAACCTACCAGTATAGGAAGAAAAATGTCATCTTGTTACCATTCCTGGAGAGCTGCCCTCTAGAATAAAGCCCTTCAGTTTGTCCAAAGTTAGAGCAATGCTGCTCATAAGTCTTCTCCCATTGCATGGGCAGGATAGTTAATATCATTAAGTACTGAGATACATTCTATCACAGAGAAGTGTTCTGTGCCTAATAATTAACTGGGTAACAATGAAAATCTGTCCACTATTAGGAAAAGATTGGTAATTAAGACTTCCAAATAGGGCATGCAAGTAGGAAGTGTTCAGGTCCCGAGGCAGCATTTTGGGTTCCGTCAAAGCCAGTTGCCTTTCTGGTTCATTGTGTCGGCACACTTGCTTAAAGGAAACTGGAGAGGGAACATTTTTAGATATTCAAATATTAAAATTGCATAAATCCAGCATTTTCTAACATGAAAGCTGTGTGAAAAGACCTTCCTTTGCAGGGTAACTGTCCATATGTTTGAGTGGGAGAAAAAAGAGATAATTTGAAAACTATTGAAATTGTTACACATGTAAAAAGTTATTTTCCTCCTCATAAAATAAAAAACCAGGATTTAGTCTGTTAACATCTTGTCACTTAATTAAAATATTTGCATATTGCATTTCATTGGTTGATTGATTCATTCATTCACCGTTTTGGCACACAGTAATATGCCTACTATGTGTAAAATACCACAGTAGGTATTTCTAATACATGTGAGATTTATTTCTATAAATGACCAAACCAATTCAGAAGAGATATAATTGCAAATATGGTGTGCAAAACGTCCATTTCTTGGGTGAAACTTATAATTAAGCTTAACTCTACTTAAAAGCATGTTTTAAAAGAATATAGCTGCAGAACTGCAATCTGTGTCACTTTCCTAACATTTATTTGGAAAGCAACTAATGTTCTTCTGTGGATTGATTAAGTGTTAATGTTTGGGGAGCACGCTTTGAAAAACGAGGGACTGTTATATGAAGGAGAATGTGACTAAGAGAAAAGATTATGTGGCATTTTATAAGATAGTTGGTGGTACTGTTAATGCTTATAAAGTTGTGTTAAAATTTACTAAATAGCTTGGTATTGCAGGAACTTATTTAAACCAGCTCTTTGTGGTTATGTCTGGTGAGGAAGCTTAAGCTTCAACTCTCTCCAGCCGTTTAACTGCAGCATAGTGACTTCAGGTCTCTTGTAAGAAAGTCTAAATGTAGGCTGTTGAATAATCCCTTTGAGGGCCCTGTAACTATTTTTATGCCTGGATATGCGTCATCAGTGGGTATTTTCTCTGGTGACTTGCTTACATCAGGTCTCCTACCATACATTCTATCAGTGAGTGACTTATGATTGATGGGAACCACGGCTGTTGTTTAGCTTATCTGTGACCTCAGCGAACGGACAACAGGAATTTCCAGGCTGTCACATTCTCTGAATGCTTGAAGACAGGGGCTCACGGTGTTGATCCAGGCAGGTAGCAGAGTGATATTATTCACCAGCGGAGGATGGGAGGAGGGATAGGAGAAGCAAGGGGAGGGAGAAGGAGGGTAAGGGACGGGGAATTCCTTTGGTGAACGGCGGCAATTCTGGCTCAGCTGGTTGCTTCGCCCTTGGAGGCTGTGTTGTGTGGGGAAAGGTGTGTTTCCTGAACCCGAGAAAGCGGCAGTCAGAGCCTTGATGGACGCACCCAGTGACTCCGTGGGGTTGGCCAGGGAGGGCACTGAGTTCTCTTTCATGAGTTAAGATTTTGTTTTTCTAATCAGTTGGGTTGATCCATGAGCCACTGGATTGTTCTGATCCTGGAGAGAAGTAGGGGCTTTGAATTGAAGATGTACCAGCATTCGTGGCGAGGCACAGGAATCCAGTGCTGTCTTTCATCTAGAAATGTTTGGAGGTGATTCGAAAAAGTTAACCTGCACCTCACATCAACACATTTTTGGGGAGTAGAGCCGTGCATTGGTGTATGTGTGTGGAAATGAATTATAACTGAATTCACAAAAATGTTTTCTCATTTTCTTCCTTTTCCCCACCTCTTTCTTACACATGGTGAATAAGTTTCCTGAACCGTAGAATGAGAGTTACCAGCATTTTCAGAGCTACATTTGCTTTGGGATAAGCATGTCCATCTCCCACACATTTTTCCTCGTCTCTGACTTCCCGTCTCCTCCTTTTCTTCTTCATCCTCTTTTTTCCTCTTCCTCTCTATTTTTCCCTGGTGTTATTTTGTTTGCAAAAGCAGTTCTTGGCCTTTTGCTGAGTTAAAGATGACCAGATTCTGCACAGATGGAGTGAGGTACACATGTGAATCAAACCGATGCTGGTCTGCCCGTGTTTGCAGGCTATCCTTCCAGTGATTATTTTGTTTTTTTAAGCGACAATTAGACAAAATTACAGCACTCTTTTTAGTGTAATGCAATTATATCATTTAAGCATTTAGGCAAAATTGGTTTTCTGATCTTTTAAGACTATTTTCATTATGGAAATATAACATTTATTGATTTGACTATCCAAGTTTTATTCCCCCCTTTCTTCCCCAGTACTGAAGCCATATCCCCTTAATGTAACAGATTACTAAGGTTACCATTCATGGAACTAATTTCTTACTGGCTTGCCTCCTGGGAACCACATTCTGAGATATATCCAAGAGGCTAGTATCCCCAAACAGGTGCTAGGTGGGGTAAAAAAATTCCTAATGGAAAAAAGAGATGTTTATTCCGATCTTTTGTACCTCATCCGATGCCACTGAGTGCATTATTATTTTGATAGCCTCATTTCCAATTAGCTATCCTAATGGTAAAGATCCGTCCAACTGTCAAGTCATATTGTTTCAATTTCAGACATTTAAAATTCAGATGGCTAAAGGAGAAAGATAAATGAATGCCTTTGTAAGCCTCATCTACCAAAAAAGCCCACTTTTCTTTCCTCTCAAAAAATCGCTTCTTGGGTAAGCAGTGTGACTCATGACCAGCAATTTATAATTTGAAATT